>NW_022261978.1:9281342-9287679 GCF_002021735.2 Oncorhynchus kisutch | reverse complement strand
CTCTCTCCCTCTCTTGATGGCCTCTCTCTCTTTCAACTCCTTCCTTTATCTCTATCCCCTCCCATCTCCCTCTCTCTCTCTCCCTCCTCTCTCTCCTCTCTCCATCTCTGATGGCCTCTCTCTCCTTTCAACTCCTTCCTTTATCTCCCTATCCCCTCCCATCTCCCTCTCTCTCTCTCCCTCCCTCTCGATCCCTCCTCTTGATGGCCTCTCTCTCTTTCAACTCCTTCCTTATCTCCCTATCCCCTCCCATCTCCCTCTCTCTCTCTCCCTCCCTCTCTCCCTCTCTTGATGGCCTCTCTCTCTTTCAACTCCTTCCTTTATCTCCCTATCCCCTCCCATCTCCCTCTCTCTCTCTCCCTCCCTCTCTCCCCTCTCTTGATGGCCTCTCTCTCTTTCAACTCCTTCCTTTATCTCCCTATCCCCTCCCATCTCCTCTCTCTCTCTCTCCCTCCCTCTCTCCCTCTCTTGATGGCGCTCTCTCTCTTTCACTCCTTCCTTTATCTCCCTATTCCCTCCCATCTCCCTCTCTCTCTCCCTCCCTTGTCTCCTCCCTCTCTTGATGGCCTCTCTCTCTTTCAACTCCTTCCTTTATCTCCCTATCTCCCTCCCATCTCCTCCTCTTCCCTCTCTTGATGGCCTCTCTCTCTTTCAACTCCTTCTTTTTATCTCCCTATCCCCTCCCATCTCCCTCTCTCTCTCTCCCTCCCCTCTCCTCTCTTGATGGCCTCTCTCTCTTTCAACTCCTTCCATTATCTCCCTATCCCCTCCCATCTCCCTCTCTCTCTCTCTCCCCCCTCTCTCCCTCTCTTGATGGCCTTCTCTCTTCTTTCAACTCCTTCCTTTATCTCCCTATCCCCTCCCATCTCCCTATCTCTCTCTCCCTCTCCCTCTCTTGATGCCTCTCTCTCTCTTTCAACTCCTTCCTTTATCTCCCTATCCCCTCCCATCTCCCTCTCTCTCTCTCCCTACCCTCGCTCCTCTCTTGATGGCCTCTTCTCTCTTTCAACTCCTTTCCTTTATCTCCCTATCCCCTCTCTCCCTCTCTCCATCTCTCCCTCCCTCTCTCCCTCTTTCTTGAGGCTCTCTCTCTTTCAACTCCTCCTTTATCTCCCTATCCCATCCCATCTCCCTCTCTCTCTCCCTCCCTCTCTCACTCTCTTGATGGCCTCTCTCTCTTTCAAACTCCTTCCTTTATCTCCCTATCCCCTCCCATCTCCCCTCTCTCTCTCCCTCCCTCTTCTCCCTTCTTGATGGCCTCTTCTCTCTTTCAACTCCTTCCTTTATCTCCCCTATCCCCTCCCATCTCCCCTCTCTCTCTCTCCCTCCCTCTCTCCCTCTCTTGATGGCCTCTCTCTCTTTCAACTCCTTCCTTTATCTCCCTATCCCCTCCCCATCTCCCTCTCTCTCTCTCCCCCCTCTCTCCCTCTCTTGATGCCCTCTCTCTCTTTCAACTCCTTCCTTATCTCCCTATCCCCTCCCATCTCCCTATTCTCTCTCTCCCTCCCTCTCTTGATGGCCTCTCTCTCTTTCAACTCCTTCCTTTATCTCCCTATCCCCTCCCATCTCCCTCTCTCTCTCTCCCTCCCTCGCTCTCTCTCTTGATGGCCTCTCTCTCTTTCAACTCCTTCCTTTATCTCCCTATCCCCTCCCATCTCCCTCTCTCTCTCTCTCCCTCCCTCTCTCCCTCTCTTGATGGCCTCTCTCTCTTTCAACTCCTTCCTTTATCTCCCTATCCCCTCCCATCTCCCTCTCTCTCTCCCTCCTCTCTCCCTCTCTTGATGGCCCTCTCTCTCTTTCAACTCCTTCCTTTATCTCCCTATCCCCTCCCATCTCCCTCTCTCTCTCCCCTCCCTCTCTCCCTCTCTTGATGGCCTCTCTCTCTTTCAACTCCTTCCTTTATCTCCCTATCCCCTCCCATCTCCCTCTCTCTCTCTCCCTCCCTCTCTCCCTCTCTTGATGGCCTCTCTCTCTTTCAACTCCTTCCTTTATCTCCCTATCCCCTCCCATCTCCCTCTCTCTCTCTCCCCCCTCTCTCCCTCTCTTGATGCCTCTCTCTCTTTCAACTCCTTCCTTTATCTCCCATCCCCTCCCATCTCCCTCTCTCCTCTCTCCCTCCCTCTCTCCCTCTCTTGATGGCCTCTCTCTCTTTCAACTCCTTCCTTTATCTCCCTATCCCCTCCCATCTCCCTCTCTCTCTCTCCCTCCCTCTCCCCTCTGCTTGATGGCCTCTCTCCTCTTTCAAACTCCTTCCATTATCTCCCTATCCCTCCCATCTCACTCTCTCCCTCTCCCTCCCTCTCTTCCCTCTCTTGATGGCCTCTCTCTCTTTCAACTCCTTCCTTTATCTCCCTATCCCTCCCATCTCCCTCTCTCTCTCTCCCCCCTCTCTCCCTCTCTGATGGCCTCTCTCTCTTTCAACTCCTTCCTTCATCTCCCTATCCCCTCCCATCTCCCTCTCTCTCTCTCCCTCCCTCTCTCCCTCTCTGATGGCCTCTTTCACTCCTTCCTTTATCTCCCTATCCCCTCCCATCTCCTCTCTCTCTCCCTCCCTTTCTCCCTCTCTTTGATGGCCTCTTCTCTCTTTCAACTCCTTCCTTTATCTCCCTATCCCCTCCATCTCCCTCTCTCTCTCCCTCCCTTTCTCCCTCTCTTGATGGCCTCTCTCTCTTTCAACTCCTTCCTTTTATCTCCCTATCCCCTCCCATCTCCCTCTCTCTCTCTCCCCCCTCTCTCCCTCTCTTGATGGCCTCTCCTCTCTTCAACTCCT
Source organism: Oncorhynchus kisutch (assembly GCF_002021735.2). Classification (NCBI taxonomy): domain Eukaryota; kingdom Metazoa; phylum Chordata; class Actinopteri; order Salmoniformes; family Salmonidae; genus Oncorhynchus; species Oncorhynchus kisutch. Next base: position 9,284,909 of record NW_022261978.1, on the reverse strand, counting down.
TCCTTTATCTCCCTATCCCCTCCATCTCCCTCTCTCTCTCCCCTCCCTCTCTCCCTCTCTTGATGGCCTCTTTCAACTCCTTCCTTTATCTCCCTATCCCCTCCCATCTCCCTCTCTCTCTCCCTCCCTTTCTCCCTCTCTTGATGGCCTCTCTCTCTTTCAACTCCTTCCTTTATCTCCCTATCCCCTCCCATCTCCCTCCCTCCTCTCCCTCTCTTGATGGACTCTCTCTCTTTCAACTCCTTCTTTTATCTCCCTATCCCCTCCCATCTCCCTCTCTCTCTCTCCCTCCCTCTCTCCCTCTCTTGATGGCCTCTCTCTCTTTCAACTCCTTCCATTATCTCCCTATCCCCTCCCATCTCCCTCTCTCTCTCTCCCCCCTCTCTCCCTCTCTTGATGGCCTCTCTCTCTTTCAACTCCTTCCTTTATCTCCCTATCCCCTCCCATCTCCCTATCTCTCTCTCCCTCCCTCTCTTGATGGCCTCTCTCTCTTTCAACTCCTTCCTTTATCTCCCTATCCCCTCCCATCTCCCTCTCTCTCTCTCCCTCCCTCGCTCTCTCTCTTGATGGCCTCTCTCTCTTTCAACTCCTTCCTTTATCTCCCTATCCCCTCCCATCTCCCTCTCTCTCTCTCTCCCTCCCTCTCTCCCTCTCTTGATGGCCTCTCTCTCTTTCAACTCCTTCCTTTATCTCCCTATCCCCTCCCATCTCCCTCTCTCTCTCCCTCCCTCTCTCCCTCTCTTGATGGCCTCTCTCTCTTTCAACTCCTTCCTTTATCTCCCTATCCCCTCCCATCTCCCTCTCTCTCTCCCTCCCTCTCTCCCTCTCTTGATGGCCTCTCTCTCTTTCAACTCCTTCCTTTATCTCCCTATCCCCTCCCATCTCCCTCTCTCTCTCTCCCTCCCTCTCTCCCTCTCTTGATGGCCTCTCTCTCTTTCAACTCCTTCCTTTATCTCCCTGTCCCCTCCCATCTCCCTCTCTCTCTCTCCCCCCTCTCTCCCTCTCTTGATGGCCTCTCTCTCTTTCAACTCCTTCCTTTATCTCCCTATCCCCTCCCATCTCCCTCTCTCTCTCTCCCTCCCTCTCTCCCTCTCTTGATGGCCTCTCTCTCTTTCAACTCCTTCCTTTATCTCCCTATCCCCTCCCATCTCCCTCTCTCTCTCTCCCTCCCTCTCTCCCTCTCTTGATGGCCTCTCTCTCTTTCAAACTCCTTCCATTATCTCCCTATCCCCTCCCATCTCACTCTCTCTCTCTCTCTCCCTCTCTCCCTCTCTTGATGGCCTCTCTCTCTTTCAACTCCTTCCTTTATCTCCCTATCCCCTCCCATCTCCCTCTCTCTCTCTCCCTCCCTCTCTCCCTCTCTTGATGGCCTCTCTCTCTTTCAACTCCTTCCTTCATCTCCCTATCCCCTCCCATCTCCCTCTCTCTCTCTCCCTCCCTCTCTCCCTCTCTTGATGGCCTCTTTCAACTCCTTCCTTTATCTCCCTATCCCCTCCCATCTCCCTCTCTCTCTCCCTCCCTTTCTCCCTCTCTTGATGGCCTCTCTCTCTTTCAACTCCTTCCTTTATCTCCCTATCCCCTCCCATCTCCCTCTCTCTCTCCCTCCCTTTCTCCCTCTCTTGATGGCCTCTCTCTCTTTCAACTCCTTCCTTTATCTCCCTATCCCCTCCCATCTCCCTCTCTCTCTCTCCCCCCTCTCTCCCTCTCTTGATGGCCTCTCTCTCTTTCAACTCCTTCCTTTATCTCCCTATCCCCTCCCATCTCCCTCTCTCTCTCTCCCTCCCTCTCTCCCTCTCTTGATGGCCTCTCTCTCTTTCAACTCCTTCCTTTATCTCCCTATCCCCTCCCATCTCCCTCTCTCTCTCTCCCCTCCCTCTCTCCCTCTCTTGATGGCCTCTCTCTCTTTCAACTCCTTCCATTATCTCCCTATCCCCTCCCATCTCACTCTCTCTCTCTCCCTCCCTCTCTCCCTCTCTTGATGGCCTCTCTCTCTTTCAACTCCTTCCTTTATCTCCCTATCCCCTCCCATCTCCCTCTCTCTCTCTCCCTCCCTCTCTCCCTCTCTTGATGGCCTCTCTCTCTTTCAACTCCTTCCTTCATCTCCCTATCCCCTCCCATCTCCCTCTCTCTCTCTCCCTCCCTCTCTCCCTCTCTTGATGGCCTCTTTCAACTCCTTCCTTTATCTCCCTATCCCCTCCCATCTCCCCCTCTCTCTCCCTCCCTCTCTCCCTCTCTTGATGGCCTCTCTCTCATTCAACTCCTTCCTTTATCTCCCTATCCCCTCCTTCTCCCTCTATATTTTTATCTCTCTCTCCTTTGTTGCATCCTCTCATTTAAAATGTCATATTATGTTCAGTGTTGTAACGATGTGCAAATGGTTCAAGTACAAAAGGGAAAATAAATAAACATAAATATGGATTGTATTTACAATGGTGTTTGTTTTTCACCGATTGCCTTTCTCTTGTGGCAAAAGGTCACAAATATTGCTGCTGTGATGGCACACTGTGGAATTTCACCCAGTAGATACAAAATGTTGTTTGTTTTCGAATTCTTTCTGGGTCTGCGTAATCTCAGGGAAATATGTGTCTCTAATATGGTCATACATTGGGCAGGAGTTTAGGAAGTGCAGCTCAGTTTCCACCTCATTTTGAGGACAGTGTGCACATAGCCTGTCTTCTCTTCAGAGCCAGGTCTGCCTACGGCTGCCTTTCTCAATAGCAAGGCTATGCTCACTGAGCCTGTACATAGTCAAAGCTTTCCTTAAGTTTGGTTCAGTCACAGTGGTCAGGTATTCTGCCGCTGTGTACTCTCTGTTTAGGGCCAAATAGGATTCTAGTTTGCTCAGTGTTTTTGTTAATTCTTTCCAATGTGTCAAGTAATTCTCTTTTTGTTTTCTCATGATTTTTTGGGGTCTAATTGTGCTGCTGTCCTGGGGGGTCTCTGTGGGGTCTGTACATGGATTTTATAATGTTGTATTCCCCCCCCCCCCCCCCAACACCACTTTCCATCAATTTGTATAGAAGACCCTCTTGCCAAATTGAGTCGAAGGCTTTTTTAAATCAACAAAGCATGAGAAGACTTTGCCTTTGTTTTCATTTGTTTGTCAGTTAGGGTGTGCAGGGTGAATACGTGGTCTGTCGTATAATAATTTGGTAAAAAGCCAATTTGACATTTGCTCAGCACATTGTTTTCACTGAGGAAATGTACGAGTCTGCTTTTAATGAAAATGCAGAGGATTTTCCCAAGATTGCTGTTGATGCATATCCCACGGTAGTTATTGGGGTCAAATTTGTCTCCCCTTTTGTGGATTGGGGTGATCAGTCCTTGGTTCCAAATATTGGGGATGCCAGTGCTAAGGATGATGTTAAAGAGTTTTAGTATAGCCAATTGGAATTTGTTGTCTGTATATTTTAACATTTAATTAAGGATACCATCAACACCACAGGCCTTTTTGGGTTGGAGGGTTTTTATTTTGTCCTGTAGTTCATTCCAGAGTTCTGGAAGTCTTTAATAGTCGACTCTAAGATCTGTATTTGATCATGTATATGTTTATGCTGTTTATTATTT
>NW_022261978.1:9181342-9276342 GCF_002021735.2 Oncorhynchus kisutch | reverse complement strand
TGATAGCTCCCCACTGATACCCTGTAATAACACAGCATCATGATAGCTCCCCACTGATACCCTGTAATAACACAGCATCATGATAGCTCCCCACTGATACCCTGTAGCAACACAGCATCATGATAGCTCCCCACTGATACCCTGTAGCAACACAGCATCATGCTAACACCCCCTGGTACCCTGTAGCAACACAGCATCATGATAGCTCCCCACTGATACCCTGTAATAACACAGCATCATGATAGCTCCCCACTGATACCCTGTAGCAACACAGCATCATGATAGCTCCCCACTGATACCCTGTAGCAACACAGCATCATGATAGCTCCCCACTGATACCCTGTAGCAACACAGCATCATGCTAACACCCCCTGGTACCCTGTAGCAACACAGCATCATGATAACACCCCCCGATACCCTGTAGGAACACAGCATCATGCTAACGCCCCCTGATACCCTGTAGGAACACAGCATCATGCTAACGCCCCCTGATACCCTGTAGGAACACAGCATCATGCTAACGCCCCCCGATACCCTGTAGGAACACAGCATCATGCTAACGCCCCCCGATACCCTGTAGGAACACACACAGGTGATGAATGCTATAGATGTGGTAAAGACCGTGGGTGATAGAAGGATGCTGGATTGGTGCACATTCAACAAATCTGATCTAATGAAGTGGATATTTTCAATTCCATCGTGATGGATGCATTGAAACAGGCTCACAATGTGGTTGCTAAAGTCTGATTTGTTAATATTGCTTCTTGACATATTGGTGAAACCCCCCCCGCAACCCCCCCCCCCCTCCCCTGCAACTCATCTGCAACCTGGTTGTATCCAGTTGAAACTCTGTGCAACTAGTTGCAAGCAACAGCCAATCAAAACAAACACATTTGTCACGTGATCCATTGGAAGGTTCAGAATTCTGACGCCGTTGTCATGTCAACACAGCTGTATGTGCTGTGTAGCACAACCCGTCATCAGAGACTAGCGCAACAGAAGATGTATGCAAGAGATTGTACATGGTTTAGCAGTCGATAAACTATATATTAGCTAGCTTCATTTGATGTTAGCTAGCTAAATTGTAAAGGCTGCATTTCTTATATATCCTTGCTGTTACAGTAACCAAACGGTTGAATAAACAAATCATTTGTGAAACCTTGATGTAATGCAACAGATGACATGGGGTGAGTTTAGAATTCTCATATAGGGCAGCTTCAATTTGATTGGCTGTTTGAATCGCGTTTGAGTTGCTTCACGTATAACAGCAGAGTTGCTTGAGATGTCACTAGCAACTACAACTAAAATAGTGTGAAAGTAGCTTGGTGTTGGTTTTGCTTCCTCAGCCTTAGATACTGAGTGGTTTCAACCCTTAAGTGTATAAATGTGCTTCTATATAGCAGAAAGGATTTAGAGTAGTGAAATGGAGGATGTCTCTTCTCTCCTAGACGATAAAACGCTTTCCAAGGGTTGATGTGTTCTGAGTGTTTTGACGTCCCAACAGCACCGGTCACACGCACGCACGCACACACGCACACACGCACACACGCACGCACGCACGCACGCACACACACACACACACACACACACACACACACACACACACACACACACACACACACACACACACACACACACACACACACACACACACACACACACACACACACACACACACACACACACACACACACACACACACACACACACACACACACAGTTCATTCAACCAGAACTGATGGCTTTGCCATTCTTCACTACAGTGACTCGTACCCAGGGTGAGATTAGTATTCTCAAGATATCCAGGGAACTGTGTGTGTGTGTGTGTGTGTGTGTGTGTGTGTGTGTGTGTGTGTGTGTGTGTGTGCATGTTTCCCTTGACCATTGATTTCAATAAAGGGATTAGTAACAAGGTTAGTTTAAGCAAGAGGGTGCATCGACATTTATGAACGTGGCGCCAAGAGATAGATAGACCAGTGTCCTCAGGACAGACAAGATGAGAAAAGTGTATGTGTGTCGGTACCACTGTGTGTGTGTCAATGTGTATGTTTGCATGCAGTGTGTGTGTGTGTTTGTTTGTGTATGTGTACGTGTACATGTGTTCTACAGAAGTGAGTGTGTGTGTGTGAGTGTGTATGAGTGAGTGAGTGTGTGCGTGTGAGTGAGTGTGTGTGTGCATGTGAGTTTGTGTGGGTGTGTGTGTGTGAGTTTGTGTGTGTGGTTTCAGGGTTTGTGTGAGACTGCTCTCTGAGTCAGCAGTCAGGCTGAGCAGTCTGATACTGATGAGCTTCCCTTAATGCATCACCACCTCATTAACGAGGACAGCTTCCCTTAATGCATCACCACCTCATTAATGACGGCAGCTTTAATGCATCACCACCTCATTAATGAGGGCAGCTTCACTTAATGCATCACCACCTCATTAATGAGGGCAGCTTCTCTTAATGCATCACCACCTCATTAATGAGGGCAGCTTCTCTTAATGCATCACCACCTCATTAATGAGGGCAGCTTCCCTTAATGCATCACCACCTCATTAATGAGGGCAGCTTCTCTTAATGCATCACCACCTCATTAATGAGGGCAGCTTCTCTTAATGCATCACCACCTCATTAATGACAGCAGCTTCACTTAATGCATCACCACCTCATTAATGATGGCAGCTTCACTTAATTCATCACCACCTCATTAATGAGGGCAGCTTCCCTTAATGCATCACCACCTCATTAATGACGGCAGCTTTAATGCATCACCACCTCATTAATGAGGGCAGCTTCACTTAATGCATCACCACCTCATTAATGAGGGCAGCTTCTCTTAATGCATCACCACCTCATTAATGACAGCAGCTTCACTTAATGCATCACCGCCTCATTAATGACAGCAGCTTCACTTAATGCATCACCACCTCATTAATGAGGGCAGCTTCTCTTAATGCAGCACCACCTCATTAATGAGGGCAGCTTCTCTTAATGCATCACCACATCATTAATGAGGACAGCTTCTCTTAATGCATCACCACCTCATTAATGAGGGCAGCTTCCCTTAATGCATCACCACCTCATTAATGACAGCAGCTTTAATGCATCACCACCTCATTAATGATGACGGCAGCTTCACTTAATGCATCACCACCTCATTAATGAGGCCAGCTTCTCTTAATGCATTACCACCTCATTAATGAGGGCAGCTTCTCTTAATGCATCACCACCTCATTAACGAGGGCAGCGTCTCTTAATGCATCACCACCTCATTAATGACAGCAGCTTTAATGCATCACCACCTCATTAATGAGGACAGCTTCCCTTAATGCATCACCACCTCATTAATGACGGCAGCTTTAATGCATCACCACCTCATTAATGACAGCAGCTTCACTTAATGCATCACCACCTCATTAATGATGGCAGCTTCACTTAATGCATCACCACCTCATTAATGAGGGCAGCTTCACTTAATGCATCACCACCTCATTAATGAGGGCAGCTTCTCTTAATGCATCACCACCTCATTAATGAGGGCAGCTTCTCTTAATGCATCACCACCTCATTCATGACAGCAGCTTTAATGCATCACCACCTCATTAATGAGGGCAGCTTCTCTTAATGCATCACCACCTCATTAATGAGGGCAGCTTCCCTTAATGCATCACCACTTCATTAATGACAGCAGCTTTAATGCATCACCACCTCATTAATGATGACGGCAGCTTCACTTAATGCATCACCACCTCATTAATGAGGCCAGCTTCACTTAATGCATCACCACCTCATTAATGAGGGCAGCTTCACTTAATGCATCACCACCTCATTAATGAGGGCAGCTTTAATGCATCACCACCTCATTAATGAGGACAGCTTTAATGCATCACCACCTTATTAATGAGGGCAGCTTCTCTTAATGCATCACCACCTCATTAATGAGGGCAGCTTCTCTTAATGCATCACCACCTCATTAATGAGGGCAGCTTCTCTTAATGCATCACCACCTCATTAATGAGGGCAGCTTCCCTTAATGCATCACCACTTCATTAATGACAGCAGCTTTAATGCATCACCACCTCATTAATGATGACGGCAGCTTCACTTAATGCATCACCACCTCATTAATGAGGCCAGCTTCACTTAATGCATCACCACCTCATTAATGAGGGCAGCTTCACTTAATGCATCACCACCTCATTAATGAGGGCAGCTTTAATGCATCACCACCTCATTAATGAGGACAGCTTTAATGCATCACCACCTTATTAATGAGGGCAGCTTCTCTTAATGCATCACCACCTCATTAATGAGGGCAGCTTCTCTTAATGCATCACCACCTCATTAATGAGGGCAGCTTCTCTTAATGCATCACCACCTCATTAATGAGGGCAGCTTCCCTTAATGCATCACCACCTCATTAATGAGGGCAGCTTCTCTTAATGCATCACCACCTCATTAATGAGGGCAGCTTCACTTAATGCATCACCACCTCATTAATGAGGGCAGCTTCCCTTAATGCATCACCACCTCATTAATGACAGCAGCTTTAATGCATCACCACCTCATTAATGAGGGCAGCTTCTCTTAATGCATCACCACCTCATTAATGAGGGCAGCTTCTCTTAATGCATCACCACCTCATTAATGAGGGCAGCTTCTCTTAATGCATCACCACCTCATTAATGAGGGCAGCTTCTCTTAATGCATCACCACCTCATTAATGAGGGCAGCTTCCCATAATGCATCACCACCTCATTAATGACAGCAGCTTTAATGCATCACCGCCTCATTAATGAGGGCATCTTCTCTTAATGCATCACCACCTGATTAATGAGGGCAGCTTCACTTAATGCATCACCAGCCAGGCAGCCAGGTCACCCGCGATGCGAGTCAGTGTTTGACGTCCATCCTTTTTTGAGGACTTGGGGAGATGACGTGAAACACGGCCACTAGGGGCAACAGTGAGCGCTGTTACCTTCGAGTATATTTACATGTACATGTGAGTCATTTAACAGATGCTCTTATCCAGAGCCACTTTTATCCAGAGCCACACATCAATGTATTTATAAAGCCCATCTTACATCAGCTGATATCCCAACGTGCTGTACAGAAACCCAGCCTAAAGACCCCAAACAGCAAGCAATGCAGGTGTCGTAGCACAGTGGCTAGGAAAAACTCCCGAGAAAGGTCAGGACCTAGGAAGAAACCTAGAGGGGAACCAGGCTGTTAGGAGTGGCCAGTCCTCTTCTGGCTGTGCCAGGTGGAGATTATAACAGAACATGGCCAAGATGTTCAAATGTTCATAGATGACTAGCAGGGTCAAATAACAATAATCACAGTGGATGTCGAGGGTGCAACAGGTCAGCACTTCAGGAGTAAATGTCAGTTGGCTTTTCCTAGCCGATCATTCAGAGTATCTCTACCGCTCCTGCTGTCTCTAGAGAGTTGATAACAGCAGGTCTGAGACAGGTAGCACGTCCGGTGAACAGGTCAGGGTTCCATAGTCGCAGGCAGAACAGTTGAAACTGGAGCAGCAGCACTTACTGTGCATTCATCCTAAAATTGCCTAGGTGGGACACCCACATATCACAGGCGTAGAAAGTACATTTTCCCTCAATAACGGAGCAGTCAGCAGAGCCAGAGCTAGAAGGCGGGGGGGGGGGGGGGTCTCTGCTGTCCTAGCTTCAGGGGGAAGCTGGTTCCAACATTTGGGTGCCAGGACAGAGAAGAGCTTGGACTGAGCTGAGCGGGAACCAAGAGACATGAGGTGGCAGATAGGAGTGCTCAGGTTGGGGTGTAGGGTTGGAGAATAGCCTGAAGGGGAGGGGGGGGGGAAGTTCCTCTTGCTGTTCCGTAGGTTAAACACCATAGTCTTATAGTGGATGCGAGCTTAGACTGGAAGCCAGTGGAGTGTGCAGAGCAGCGGGTTGACATGAGAGAACTTGGGATGTTTGAAAACCAGGTGGGCTGCTGCGTTCTGGGTAAGTTGCAGGGGTTTGATGGCACAAGCGGGGAGCCCAGCCAACAGAGAGTTGCAGTAGTCCAGACGGGAGAGAACAAGACCCTGGATTAGGACCTGCACCACTTCCTGTGTGAGGAAAGGTTGTACTCTATGGATGTTGTAGAGCATGAACCTGCAGGAGCGGGTCACTGCCTTGATGATGGCAGAGAACGACAGGGTGTTGTCCAGGGTCACGACAGGGTGTTGTCCAGGGTCACGACAGGGTGTTGTCCAGGGTCACGACAGGGTGTTGTCCAGGGTCACGACAAGTTTCTTTGTACTCTGGGAGGGCGACACTGTGGAGTTGTCAACCGTGATGGAGAGGTCTTTGAGTGGGCAGGTTGTCCCCAGGGGTAAGAGCAGCTCCGTCTTGTGGAGGTTGAGCTTGAGGTTGTGGGCTGACATCCCAGTTGAGATATCTCCCAGGCACAAAGAGATGCGTGTCTCCACCTGGGTGTCAGAAGGGGGGAAGGTTTGGGTTTTTCTACAGCATGGTGGATGGGTGTAAGCAGCTGTTTTTGTGTTAAGCCTATCCCAAACCTTAACCATTATCTCAACCATTCAGAGTTCATACCTAACCTTCATATTTCAGAGTTATTGCCTAAACTTAACCCTAACCTTAAAAATGCAGAGTTAATGCCTAAACTTAACCCTAACCTTAAAAATTCATAGTTAATGTCTAAACTTAACCTTAAACACTTTAAAAAAACAGATTTGACATTTGGAAGCATTTCTAAATGTTATATTGAGAAACATGGATGAACATGTAATTCAGACATGAGACTGTGAGGGCTGGGTGCTGCAGAGAGAGGACACCCACACACACACATTCAGACGTGAGACTATGAGGGCTGGATGCATCAGAGAGAGGACACCCACACACACACATTCAGACGTGAGACTGTGAGGGCTGGATGCATCAGAGAGAGGACACCCACACACACATTCAGACGTGAGACTGTGAGGGCTGGATGCTGCAGAGAGAGGACACCCACACACACATTCAGACGTGAGACTATGAGGGCTGGGTGCTGCAGAGAGAGGACACCCACACACACACATTCAGACGTGAGACTATGAGGGCTGGGTGCTGCAGAGAGAGGACACCCACACACACACATTCAGACGTGAGACTATGAGGGCTGGGTGCTGCAGAGAGAGGACACCCACACACACACATTCAGACGTGAGACTATGAGGGCTGGATGCTGCAGAGAGAGGACACCCACACACACATTCAGACGTTTGAAACTCTTGGTCCCCCGTTGTGGAGTCAGGTCACATTAGCCAAAGTGGCCGTGATGCACCCAGGGACGGCCAATCAAATCTGGTTATTCTCAGCCAGAAAACCAATCAGATGTCGTTAATAGCAGACAGGCCACTTTTATTTTCGTAGGCAACCTATGGGCGAAATGTCAGACTGTCGTCAGCATTTAGAGGAGATACACTACTACCCTGATGCACTGATGCACACATTGATACACAATAACACACACACACGCACGCACACGCACACACACACACACACACACACACACACACACACACACACACACACACACACACACACACACACACACACACACACAAATGGAGGTTTCAGCTCAGTAGACAGACTCAGAGGAGTCTGGCCGGGAGGTTAGGGTTAAGGTTTGTCCGTCTGGCCAGGAGGTTAGGGTTAGGGTTATGGTTGGCCCGTCTGGCCGGGAGGTTAGGGTTAAGGTTTGTCCGTCTGGCCAGGAGGTTAGGGTTATGGTTATGGTTGGCCCGTCTGGCCGTGAGGTTAGGGTTAAGGTTGGTCCGTCTGGCCAGGAGGTTAGGGTTAGGGTTATGGTTGGCCCGTCTGGCCGGGAGGTTAGGGTTAAGGTTGGTCCGTCTGGCCGGGAGGTTAGGGTTAAGGTTGGTCCGTCTGGCCAGGAGGTTAGGGTTAGGGTTATGGTTGGCCCGTCTGGCCGGGAGGTTAGGGTTAAGGTTTGTCCGTCTGGCCAGGAGGTTAGGGTTAGGGTTATGGTTGGCCCGTCTGGCCGGGAGGTTAGGGTTAAGGTTTGTCCGTCTGGCCAGGAGGTTAGGGTTATGGTTAGGGGTGGTCCATCTGGCCAGGAGGTTAGGTTTAGGGTTGGTCCGTCTGCCTGGGTGGTTAGGGTTAGGGTTCGTCTGTCTCGCCAGGAGGTTAGGGTTAAGGTTTGTCCGTCTGGCCAGGAGGTTAGGGTTATGGTTATGGTTGGCCCGTCTGGCCGGGAGGTTAGGGTTAAGGTTGGTCCGTCTGGCCAGGAGGTTAGGGTTAGGGTTATGGTTGGCCCGTCTGGCCGGGAGGTTAGGGTTAAGGTTGGTCCGTCTGGCCGGGAGGTTAGGGTTAAGGTTGGTCCGTCTGGCCAGGAGGTTAGGGTTAGGGTTATGGTTGGCCCGTCTGGCCGGGAGGTTAGGGTTAAGGTTTGTCCGTCTGGCCAGGAGGTTAGGGTTATGGTTAGGGGTGGTCCGTCTGGCTGGGCGGTTATGGTTAGGGGTGGTCCATCTGGCCAGGAGGTTAGGTTTAGGGTTGGTCCGTCTGGCTGGGTGGTTAGGGTTAGGGTTCGTCTGTCTCGCCAGGAGGTTAGGTTTAGGGTTTGTCCATCTGGCTGGTTGGTTAGGGTTAGGATTCGTCTGTCTCGCCAGGAGGTTAGGTTTAGGGTTGGTCCGTCTGGCTGGGTGGTTAGGGTTAGGATTCGTCTGTCTCGCCAGGAGGTTAGGTTTAGGGTTGGTCCATCTGGCTGGGTGGTTAGGGTTAGGATTCGTCTGTCTCGCCAGGAGGTTAGGTTTAGGGTTGGTCCATCTGGCTGGGTGGTTAGGGTTAGGATTCGTCTGTCTCGCCAGGAGGTTAGTTTTAGGGTTGGTCCGTCTGGCTGGGCGGTTAGGGTTTGGGTTGGATCGTCTGGCCAGGAGGTTAGGTTTAGGGTTGCTCCATCTATCCATCTAGACAGGAGTTTATTTCCATCCCACTAGGTGGTCGTGATGTGATCTGACTTTACAGTAGTTATGGGCCTCTGGTACAGATGCCTCATGTACTGTATTCTAACTACAGGCCCTACAGCCTGACTAACATGTTATTTATCAGCTGTCTCTGGAGATCAGTGTCTCTTGACCGTTTCCTTCAAGCCTGGAGGCTTTTCACAATACCAACAAGTTAGCGAGCTTGGCCGTGTCCTGAAGGAGAAACACAGTGTGTGTGTTTGTGTGTGTGTGCGCGTGTGTGTGCGCACGAGCGAGTGTGTGTGTGTGTGTGTTTGAATGTGTCCTGATTATGGAACACAGCCAAGAAGTGGCTTCAAATACTATATCTGGAGCTTGCCTGGAACCATGAAACCAATCAAATCTGCAAACCGAGGCAGGCTACAGCAAACCCCGCCCATCTGTCACTCCAGGCTGGCTACAGCAAACCCCGCCCATCTGTCACTCCAGGCAGTCTACAGCAAACCCCGCCCATCTGCCACTCCAGGCAGGCTACAGCAAACCCCGCCCATCTGCCACTCCAGGCAGGCTACAGCAAACCCCGCCCATCTGTCACTCCAGGCAGGCTACAGCAAACCCCGCCCATCTGCCACTCCAGGCTGGCTACAAAAAAACTATCTAGGTCCTGTTCTAACCAGCCATAGATAAGAAGGTCCTGTTCTAACCAGCCATAGATACGAAGTTCCTGTTCTAACCAGCCATAGATAAGAAGGTCCTGATCTAACCAGCCATAGATAAGAAGGTTCTAACCAGCCATAGATAAGAAGGTCATGTTCTAACCAGCCATAGATAAGAAGGTCCTGATCTAACCAGCCATAGATAAGAAGGTCCTGTTCTAACCAGCCATAGATAAGAAGGTCATGATCTAACCAGACATAGATAAGAAGGACATGTTATAACCAGCCATAGATAAGAAGGTCATGTTATAACCAGCCATAGATAAGAAGGTCATGATCTAACCAGCCATAGATAAGAAGGTCATGATCTAACCAGCCATAGATAAGAAGGACATGTTATAACCAGCCATAGATAAGAAGGTCATGTTATAACCAGCCATAGATAAGAAGGACATGATCTAACCAGCCATAGATGAGAAGGTTGTGTTCTGACCAGCCATAGATAAGAAGGTAATCTTCTAACTAGCCATAGACAAGAAGTTCATGATCTTCTCAGCAATAGATAATAAGGTCATGATCTAACCAGCCATAGATAAGAAGGTCATGTTCTAATCAGCCATAGATAAGAAGGTAATCTTCTAACCAGCCATAGATAAGAAAGTCATGATCTAACCAGCCATAGATAAGAAGGTCCTGATCTAACCAGCCATAGATAAAAAGGTCATGATCATCTAACCAGCCATAGATAAGAAGGTCATGATCCAACCAGCCATAGATAAGAAGACCATGATCATCTAACCAGCCATAGATAAGAAGGTCATGATCCAACCAGCCATAGATAAGAAGGTCATGATCATCTAACCAGACATAGATAAGAAGGTCATGTTCTAACCAGCCGTAGATAAGAAAGTCATGATCTAACCAGCCATAGATAAGAAGGTCATGATCTAACCAGCCATAGATAAGAAGGGCACGATCATCTAACCCGCCATAGATAAGAAGGTCATGATCTAACCAGCCATAGATAAGAAGGTCATGATCATCTAACCAGCCATAGATAAGAAGGTCATGATCTAACCAGCCATAGATAAGAAGGTTGTGTTCTAACCAGCCATAGATAAGAAGAACATGATCTAACCAGCCATAGATAAGAAGAACATGATCTAACCAGCCATAGATAACAAGGTTGTGTTCTAACCAGCCATAGATAAGAAGAACATGATCTAACCAGCCATAGATAAGAAGGACATTATCTAACCAGCCATAGATAAGAAGGACATGATCTAACCAGTCATAGATAAGAAGGTCATTTTCTAACCAGCCATAGATAAGAAGAACATGATCTAACCAGCCATAGATAAGAAGAACATGATCTAACCAGCCATAGATAAGAAGGTCATGTTCTAACCAGCCATAGATAAGAAGGTTGTTTTCTAACCAGACATAGATAAGAAGGTCATGTTCTAACCAGCCGTAGATAAGAAAGTCATGATCTAACCAGCCATAGATAAGAAGGTCATGATCTAACCAGCCATAGATAAGAAGGGCACGATCATCTAACCCGCCATAGATAAGAAGGTCATGATCTAACCAGCCATAGATAAGAAGGTCATGATCATCTAACCAGCCATAGATAAGAAGGTCATGATCTAACCAGCCATAGATAACAAGGTTGTGTTCTAACCAGCCATAGATAAGAAGAACATGATCTAACCAGCCATAGATAAGAAGGACATTATCTAACCAGCCATAGATAAGAAGGACATGATCTAACCAGTCATAGATAAGAAGGTCATTTTCTAACCAGCCATAGATAAGAAGAACATGATCTAACCAGCCATAGATAAGAAGAACATGATCTAACCAGCCATAGATAAGAAGGTCATGTTCTAACCAGCCATAGATAAGAAGGTTGTTTTCTAACCAGCCATAGATAAGAAGAGCATGATCTAACCAGCCATAGATAAGAAGAACATGATCTAACCAGCCATAGATAAGAAGGTCATGTTCTAACCAGCCATAGATAAGAAGGTCATGATCTAACCAGTCATAGATAAGAAGGTCATTTTCTAACCAGCCATAGATAAGAAGAACATGATCTAACCAGCCATAGATAAGAAGAACATGATCTAACCAGCCATATATAAAGGTAATGATCTAACCAGCCATAGATGAGAAGGTAATGATCTAACCAGCCGTAGATAAGAAGGTCATGTTCTATCCAGCCATAGATAAGAAGGTCATGATCTAACCAGCCATAGATAAGAAGGTCATGTTCTAACCAGCCATAGATAAGAAGGTTGTTTTCTAACCAGCCATAGATAAGAAGAACATGATCTAACCAGCCATAGATAAGAAGGACATGATCTAACCAGCCATAGATAAGAAGGTAATGTTCTAACCAGCCATAGATAAGGTCATGATCTAACCAACAAGTCACACTTTTCATTTAGAAGAAGAAGAGGGTCCATAGTTTGGTTCTGTTGTGTGGTTCATTCCACAGGGAGTGGAGAGGACAACAACAGGATGAGGAGTTGAGGCAAACTAAGACAGGCTGTGTGGTTCACTCCACGGGGAGTGGAGAGGACGACAACAGGATGAGGAGTTGAGGCAAACTAAGACAGGCTGTGTGGTTCATTCCACAGGGAGTGGAGAGGACGACAACAGGATGAGGAGTTGAGGCAAACTAAGACAGGCTGTGTGGTTCATTCCACAGGGAGTGGAGAGGACGACAACAGGATGAGGAGTTGAGGCAAACTAAGACAGGCTGTGTGTGGGCTGTCTAAAGTCATAGTAACCAGACTGTCTCATGTTTTATAGAGAGAAACCAACTGTAGCTGAGATGGAACACCTACTGGTAGAGACTTCTGGTTCACAACGATGATCAGAGAGAGAGAGGGAGAGAGAGAGAGAGAGAGAGAGAGAGAGAGAGAGAGAGAGAGGGAGAGGGAGAGAAAGAGAGAGAGAAAGAGAGAGAGAGAGAGAGAGAGAGAGAGAGAGAGAGAGAGAGAGAGAGAGAGAGAGAGACACTGGTCTATGGGACTAGTAACCGGAATGTTGCAAGTTCAAATCCCCGAGCTGACAAGGTACAAATCTGTCTTTCCGCCCCTGGACAGGCAGTTAACCCACTGTTCCTAGGCCTTCATTGAAAATAAGAATTAGTTCTTAACTGACTTGCCTAGTTAAATAAAGGTAAAATAAATTAAAAATATCCTTCTGGCCACAAGAAGGTAAGATACCTTGTTTAAAAATCTCTCTGGGGGTCTTATTTTCAGCCGAACCTTAATGGTGAAAGATCTCTTGCCCTCCTCATCCTCAGAATTTGGGAGTTGAATGGGGCAGAACTATTTTCCTATAATAATGAATCTGTCCGGTTAACATTGATCAATGGGAGCACAGGAGTGTCTCTAATAGTAGATATTGGTTTTCCTACAAGCAAGTGAACATACTGTTTCAGTAAATCAATAGGGCATGGTTTCTCTACACCTGCAGGTGAATACTGTTGGGTCAGTGTGGAATACTGTTGGGTCAGTGTGGAATACTGTTGGGTCAGTGTGGAATACTGTTGGGTCAGTGTGGAATACTGTTGGGTCAGTGTGGAATACTGTTGGGTCAGTATAGAATACTGTTGGGTCAGTATAGAATACTGTTGGGTCAGTGTGGAATACTGTTGGGTCAGTGTGGAATACTGTTGGGTCAGTGTGGAATACTGTTGGGTCAGTATAGAATACTGTTGGGTCAGTGTGGAATACTGTTGGGTCAGTGTTGGGTCAGTGTGGAATACTGTTGGGTCAGTGTGGAATACTGTTGGGTCAGTGTGGAATACTGTTGGGTCAGTGTGGAATACTGTTGGGTCAGTGTGGAATACTGTTGGGTCAGTGTGGAATACTGTTGGGTCAGTGTGGAATACTGTTGGGTCAGTGTGGAATACTGTTGGGTCAGTGTGGAATACTGTTGGGTCAGTGTGGAATACTGTTGGGTCAGTGTGGAATACTGTAGGGTCAGTGTGGAATACTGTAGGGTCAGTGTGGAATACTGTTGGGTCAGTGTGGAATACTGTTGGGTCAGTGTGGAATACTGTTGGGTCAGTATAGAATACTGTTGGGCCAGTATATAATATTGTTGGGCCAGTATGGTATAGTATGGTATACAGTATGGCCAGTATGGTATACTGTTGGGTTCAATAGGACCAACGAATGTTGAACATCATTATTTGTCTTCACCTACTCAACCGTTTAACTTGCTAGGTAGAGATTGGTTAACTTAACTTAATGCTTCAATATATAGCACTGCAGATGGAGTTTTCATTGATATCCCCAACAACGAAGTTCATAACCAATTTGTGAGTAGGGCAAAATGTGACCACTCCCCGAGACAGAGTGGGAAACTGGCTCTGTCTATTCTGTCCATTCTGTCTCAGGTGCCAGACTCATTATGGACAGAGCACTGCAATGACAGTGGGCTGATAGGCAGTGCTAGCCCAGTTATAATGAATGTTGATCCTAGAAAGAAACTCTAGTCTCAAGAGCTACATTACCTTAAAAAGGAATTTCCCTCCAACATGTATCCCTCCCCTTCTGAATTGGCCAATGTTTTTTAAAATAATTTTGCCGCATTACATAATTAATCTCAAAATAATAAACATTTAATTAATGAGTGTGAAGCAGGAAGTGAATATCCAACGGAAGTTGTTAATAAATATGTACAGTAACATTATTAGGGTAGACTAAAATACTGTCACGTTCTGATCATAGTTCTGTTGTGTTTTCTTTGTTTTAGTGTTGGTCAGGACGTGAGCTGAGTGGGCATTCTATGTTGTGTGTCTAGTTTTCCCGTTTCTATGTTTGGCCTGATATGGTTCTCAATCAGAGGCAGGTGTTAGTCATTGTCTCTGATTGGGAACCATACTTAGGTAGCCTGTTTTGTGTTGGGTTTTTGTGGGTGGTTGTCTTCTGTCTTCGTGTGTCTGCACTAGACAGAACTGTTTTGGTTTTTTCGCATTTGTTGTTTTGTATTTTGTAGTGTTCACATTTTTTGTCTTTATTAAACATGATGAACACTAACTACGCTGCGCTTTGGTCCTCTCCTTCGTCCACAGAAGAAAGCCGTCACAAATACAAACAACGCCTTCCAATGAGGAGAAAGTAAAAGGGGACAATTGCCTCCTGGTGAACAGATGTTATCATGTTCGTTTTTGTTTGTTTTTAAACCTTTCAATTGGGGTAAAAGCAGAACATTGTCACGCCCTGACCTTAGAGATCCTTTTCATGTCTCTATTTTGGTTTGGTCAGTGCGTGAATTGGGGTGGGCATTCTATGTTTTTGTGTTCTATGTTTTCTATTTCTGTGTGTTTGGCCGGGTGTGGTTCTCAACCAGAGGCAGCTGTCTATCGTTGTCTCTGATTGAGAACCATACTTAGGTAGCCTTTCCCACCTGTGTCTTGTGGGTAGTTAATTTCTGTTTAGTGTTTTTTTTTGTGCATCTTACAGGACTGTTTCGGTTTAATTTATTTATGTTTTGTGTTTTAGTGTTCAGTCAAATAAAAATCATGAACACGTACCACGCAGCATCTTGGTCCTCTCCTTCCAACAGCCATTAAACATAGTTAGAGAGTGTGTGTATTAGCAGTAGTGATTGAGAGGGTATTTCCTATTGGAAAGAGTAGAAGGGTTTGAGTTGAAGGAAACAGATATGGAGACTAGTGAAAGTAACAAAGCCAGTGATAAGAAGGTAAAGTGGAAAGATTCATGGAACTCGTGGTTTCAGGTTTCAGGTAAGACCCGAGTGCAGACTGTGTTGAAGTAACAATGTTTATTTTAACAACAGGGGCAGGCAAACGACAGGTCAAGGCAGGCAGGAGTCGATCATCCAGAGTGGCGGTAAAGGTACAGGACGACAGGCAGAGTAGTCAGGTAGGCGGGCTCAGAGTCAGGACAGGCAGAGTGGTCCGGTAGGAGGGGGGCTCAGAGTCAGGACAGGCAGAGTGGTCAGGTAGGAGGGGGGCTCAGAGTCAGGGACAGGCAGAGTGGTCAGGTAGGAGGGCTCAGAGTCAGGACAGGCAGAGTGGTCAGGTAGGAGGGGGGCTCAGAGTCAGGGGCAGGCAGAGTGGTCAGGTAGGAGGGCTCAGAGTCAGGACAGGCAGAGTGGTCAGGTAGGAGGGCTCAGAGTCAGGACAGGCAGAGTGGTCAGGTAGGCAGGCTCAGAGTCAGGACGGGCAGGCAGAGTGGGCAGGTAGGAGGGCTCAGAGTCAGGACAGGCAGAGTGGTCAGGTAGGCAGGCTCAGAGTCAGGACAGGGGCAGGCAGAGTGGGCAGGTAGGCGGGCTCAGAGTCAGGGACAGGCAGAGTAGTCAGGTAGGCGGGCTCAGAGTCAGGACAGGCAGAGTGGTCAGGTAGGCGGGCTCAGAGTCAGGGACAGGCAGAGTGGTCAGGTAGGTGGGGGGCTCAGAGTCAGGGACAGGCAGAGTGTTCAGGTAGGAGGGGGGCTCAGAGTCAGGGACAGGCAGAGTGGTCAGGTAGGCGGGCTCAGAGTCAGGGACAGGGGCAGGCAGAGTGGTCAGGTAGGCAGGCTCAGAGTCAGGACAGGCAGAGTGGTCAGGTAGGCGGGCTCAGAGTCAGGACAGGGGCAGGCAGAGTGGTCAGGTAGGCGGGCTCAGAGTCAGGGACAGGCAGAGTAGTCAGGTAGGTGGGGGGCTCAGAGTCAGGACAGGACAGAGTGGTGAGGTAGGTGGGGGGCTCAGAGCCAGGACAGGCAGAGTTGTCAGGCAGGCGGGCTCAGAGTCAGGGACAGGCAGAGTGGTCAGGTAGGTGGGGGGCTCAGAGTCAGGGACAGGCAGAGTGGTCAGGAGGACGAGAAAAAGAGAGACTGGGGAAAAACAGGAATGAGAAAACACTGGTTGACTTGAACAAACAAGACGAACTGGCACAGGCAGACAGAAAACACAGGTATAAATACCCAGGGGATATGTGGGGAAGATGGGTGACACCTGGAGGGGGGTGGAGACAAGCACAAGGACAGGTGAAAACAGATCAATGCGTGACACATGGTCTATCAGTTGATGTCAAATTGAATTAGTGTTGACAGTATGTGAATGGTAATATGTATATACATGTATCTCATAGCCACTATGCCACTTTGCTTACACACCCTACATTACTCATCTCATGTGTATATACTGTACTCAATATCATCTACTGCATCTTTATGTAAATCATGTATCACTAGCCACTTTAAACTATGCTACTTAATATAATGTTTACATACCCTACATTACTCATCTCTCACATCTTTCTATTCCGCAACAAAGTCTCCTTCACTCAAGCCGCCAAGCTTACCCTAGTAAAACTGACTATCCTACCGATCCTCGACTTCGGCGATGTCATCTACAAAATGGCTTCCAACACTCTACTCAGCAAACTGGATGCAGTCTATCACAGTGCCATCCGTTTTGTCACTAAAGCACCTTATACTACCCACCACTGCGACTTGTATGCTCTAGTCGGCTGGCCCTCGCTACATATTCGTCGCCAGACCCACTGGCTCCAGGTCATCTACAAGTCTATGCTAGGTAAAGCTCCGCCTTATCTCAGCTCACTGGTCACGATGGCAACACCCATCCGTAGCACGCGCTCCAGCAGGTGTATCTCACTGATCATCCCTAAAGCCAACACCTCATTTGGCCGCCTTTCGTTCCAGTACTCTGCTGCCTGTGACTGGAACGAATTGCAAAAATCGCTGAAGTTGGAGACTTTTATCTCCCTCACCAACTTCAAACATCAGCTATCTGAGCAGCTAACCGATCGCTGCAGCTGTACATAGTCTATTGGTAAATAGCCCACCCTTTTCACCTACCTCATCCCCGTACTGTTTTTATTTATTTACTTTTCTGCTCTTCTGCACACCAATATCTCTACCTGTACATGACCATCTGATCTTTTATCACTCCAGTGTTAATCTGCAAAATTGTAATTATTTGCCTACCTCCTCATGCCTTTTGCACACATTGTATATAGACCCCCCCTTCGTTTTCTACTGTGTTATTGACTTGTTAATTGTTCACTCCATGTGTAACTCTTTGTTGTATGCTCACACTGCTATGCTTTATCTTGGCCAGGTCGCAGTTGCAAATGAGAACTTGTTCTCAACTAGCCTACCTGGTTAAATAAAGGTGAAATAAAAAAAATAAAATAAAAAATCTCATATGTATATGTATGTACTGTACTCTATATCATCTACTGCATCTTTATGTAATACATGTATCACTAGCCACTTTAAACTATGCCACTTTGTTTACATACCCTACATTACTCATCTCATATGTATATACTGTACTCGATACCATCTACTGCATCTTGCCTATGCCGTTCTGTACCATCACTCATTCATATATCTTTACGTACATATTCTGTATCCCTTTACACTTGTGTGTATAAAGTAGTAGTTTTGGAATTGTTAGGTTAGATTACTCGTTGGTTATTACTGCATTGCCGGAACTAGAAGCACAAGCATTTCGCTGCACTCGCGTTAACATCTGCTAACCATGTGTATGTGACAAATAACATTTGATTTGATTTGATGCTATTTATGGTTTTCAGATAGCACTCTAAAAATGCAATTTCTTAGTAATTTGAAGAAGTAAAGGTTTCAATACAAGGTCACAAGAAGAGCAGAGGGATTGAGCATTGGGACTGATATTAAACTAGAGGCTGCCATCTGGTGTTTGGGTTAAAGATAAGCCTCCAGTGGGCCCATAGATAAGCCTCCAGTGGGCCCATAGATAAGCCTCCTGTGGACAAATAGATAAGCCTCCAGTTTACCCATAGATAAGCATCCAGTGGGCCCATAGATAAGCCTCCATTGGGCCCATAGATAAGCATCCAGTGGGCCCATAGATAAGCTTCCAGTGGGCCCATATATAAGCCTCCAGTGGGCCCATTGATAAGCCTCCAGTGGACAAATAGATAAGCCTCCAGTGGGCCCATAGATAAGCCTCCAGTGGGCCCATAGATAAGCCTCCAGTGGGCCCATAGATAAGCCTCCAGTGGGCCCATAGATACGCCTCCAGTGGGCCCATAGATAAGCTTCCCGTGGGCCCATAGATAAGCCTCCAGTGGGCCCATAGATAAGCTGCCAGTGGGCCCATAGATAAGCCTCCAGTGGGCCCATAGATAAGCCTCCAGTGGGCCCATAGATACGCCTCCAGTGGGCCCATAGATAAGCCTCCAGTGGGCCCATAGATAAGCTTCCCGTGGGCCCATAGATAAGCCTCCAGTGGGCCCATAGATAAGCTGCCAGTGGGCCCATAGATAAGCCTCCAGTGGACCCATTGATAAGCCTCCAGTGGGCCCATAGATACGCCTCCAGTGGGCCCATAGATAAGCCTCCAGTGGGCCCATAGATAAGCTTCCAGTGGGCCCATAGATAAGCCTCCAGTGGGCACATAGATAAGCCTACAGTGGGCCCATAGATACGCCTCCAGTGGGCCCATAGATAAGCCTCCAGTGGGCACATAGATAAGCCTCCAGTGGGCCCATAGATACGCCTCCGGTGGGCCCATAGATAAGCCTCCAGTGGGCCCATAGATAAGCCTCCAGTGGACCCATTGATAAGCCTCCAGTGGGCCCATAGATACGCCTCCAGTGGGCCCATAGATAAGCCTCCAGTGGGCCCATAGATAAGCCTCCAGTGGGCCCATAGATAAGCCTCCAGTGGGCCCATAGATAAGCCTCCAGTGGGCCCATAGATAAGCTTCCCGTGGGCCCATAGATAAGCCTCCAGTGGGCCCATAGATAAGCCTCCAGTGGACCCATTGATAAGCCTCCAGTTGGCCCATAGATACGCCTCCAGTGGGCCCATAGATAAGCCTCCAGTGGGCCCATAGATAAGCCTCCAGTGGGCCCATAGATACGCCTCCAGTGGGCCCATAGATAAGCCTCCAGTGGGCCCATAGATAAGCTTCCCGTGGGCCCATAGATAAGCCTCCAGTGGGCCCATAGATAAGCTGCCAGTGGGCCCATAGATAAGCCTCCAGTGGACCCATTGATAAGCCTCCAGTGGGCCCATAGATACGCCTCCAGTGGGCCCATAGATAAGCCTCCAGTGGGCCCATAGATAAGCTTCCAGTGGGCCCATAGATAAGCCTCCAGTGGGCACATAGATAAGCCTACAGTGGGCCCATAGATACGCCTCC
This sequence comes from Oncorhynchus kisutch, assembly GCF_002021735.2. Classification (NCBI taxonomy): domain Eukaryota; kingdom Metazoa; phylum Chordata; class Actinopteri; order Salmoniformes; family Salmonidae; genus Oncorhynchus; species Oncorhynchus kisutch. The sequence continues at coordinate 9,256,567 of NW_022261978.1, read as the reverse complement.
AGTGGGCCCATAGATAAGCCTCCAGTGGGCACATAGATAAGCCTCCAGTGGGCCCATAGATACGCCTCCAGTGGGCCCATAGATAAGCCTCCAGTGGGCCCATAGATAAGCCTCCAGTGAAAGTGAGTGGGACCCTTTGAACTCAGCCTGTAAGGGACACAGTGAGACAATGAATAGTTGAATAACACACGTTTTTTTTGACGATTTCCAATGATTACTTCTCAATTTGATAGTGTGAATAAAAATAAACAAAAATTATGCGGAACACTGTCCCTAATTAAAGTAGATCCAAATCAATGTTTTTAGTACCAGGGCTATGAAGAATAAATAAATAAAGCTCTGATAAGTCGGCTGTCACGTTCTGACCTTAGTTTTTTTGTCATGTCTTTGTTTTAGGTTGGTCAGGGCGTGAGTTGGGGAGGGCAGTCTATGTTCTTTTTTCTAGGTTGAGGTTTTGTGTTTGGCCTGGTATGGTTCTCAATCAGAGGCAGGTGTCATTCGTTGTCTCTGAGTGAGAATCATACTTAGGCAGCCTTTTCCCTCCTGTGTTTAGATTTTATTTTCTGTTTTAGTGTTATAACGCACCTTACAGGACTGTTTCGGGTTTTCGTTTATTTTCACGTTATTTTGTTGTTCAGTTATTCATTTGTTGTTCAGTTACATCATGAACACATCAACCACGCTGCGCATTGGTCCGACATTTCATACTCATCAACCACGCTGCGCATTGGTCCGACATTTCATACTCCTCGTCGGAGGAGGACGAAGACAACCGTTACACCGGCATCAACTTTTTGAAGGCCCTTGCAGATTTGCTAAAAACCAGCTTTCATATTATTGACCAGTTGATGTCCCAGAGACAGAAAGTACAGAACACAAGACATACATGAATGTAACAGGTCTAGATGAGAAGGTTACAAAGAGAGGAGCTCAATACAACAGGTCTAGATGAGAAGGTTACAAAGAGAGGAGCTCAATGTAACAGGTCTAGATGAGAAGGTTACAAAGAGAGGAGCTCAATACAACAGGTCTAGATGAGAAGGTTACAAAGAGAGGAGCTCAATGTAACAGGTCTAGATGAGAAGGTTACAAAGAGAGGAGCTCAATGTAACAGGTCTAGGTGAGAAGGTTACAAAGAGAGGAGCTCTGGGATTGTTTACTTTAGAAGGTGTCTATAGTGCTTAATGGGACCCTGTATCACCTGATGGGTCACCAGTAGGATTATGTTTACGCGTTTAATCAAGGCTTCCTGCCCAAAATGCAGTAAGCTCCATTGAAAAAGGGGAAGTTGGTATTTATAGGAATAATAGTATTGAATATTGCGTTCTCAGGAATAATTAAGATTCAGATTGTTTTATTTTAATTTTAAGCCGGATTAAGATGTTGTCACACCTTGGTCATAGTATTTTGTGTTGTCATTATATATTTGGTCAGGCCAGGGTGTGACATGGGTTTAAATGTTTTTTGGTTTTTAAATGGTTTTTTTTGGGCATTGGGATTGCGGCTGAGTAGGGGTGTAGCATAGGTTTGGCTGCCTGAGGCGGTTCTCAATCAGAGTCAGGTGATTTTCGTTGTCTCTGATTGGGAACCATATTTAGGTAGCCGGGGTTTCACTTAGTATTTTGTGGGTGATTGTTCCTGTCTCTGTGTAGTGTTCACCAGATAGGCTGTATTAGGTTTTCACGTTCCGTTTGTTGTTTTTTGTATTTATAAGTTATTTCATGTATCGTCATTAGTTTCATTAAAGACATGATTAACCACCACGCTCCATTTCGGTCCGACTCTCTTTCGACAAACGAAGAACGCCGTTACAGATGTAGCATAGTGAAAACGAGGTACATGTTTACTTTCTCTTCCAAGACTGATGGAATGTCCACTACCAAGTTTTCTGATGAGTTTAACAATGATTTTGTATCTTTCCCTTTAAAAATGCTTCCTGAGCCATGTGCCTTAGGAGAGCAGTTAGTGGGACTCTGTAGTACTACAGAGTAGAAATGTTAATGGAAATTTTACCACCAGGGGCTCAAAGTCAAACTTAAATGAATCATTCTTTATTATCAGCAAGCTGGAGAGGTTCTAACAAACTTTATGCCCCATAGTAGACATGACGATCAGGAGCTCCCCCGGGGCAGTCCCGTTAGTTCTCTTATATACTGCTATATTTGCATGATTTACATGATTCATTATTCATCATTAACGTTTGGTTCCTGCATGTGACCTCACCAATTCCTCACGAGGCTTCTTCTCTACAAGCTAAGACCTTGAAACTGAGTTTTTCCCTTTTGGTTCCCAGTACAACGTTATGGGTGTACTGCCAATTGGTCTGAGGAGGAGGTCACAGTTACCTGTTCAGACCAAGAACGAGTGAGAGGAGATGCTGCATACAATTCAAGGCTAATCTCTTCAGACAAATACAATTTTCCCTCACAAAAGGAACCTGGTCCGACTGTTAAGGGAGCTCCCACATTTTATGTTTGTAGAGTGTTACTAGACAGTGCTGAGAATATGACATCAGATTGTTGGGTTTGTAGAGTGTTACTAGACAGTGCTGAGAATATGACATCAGATTGTTGGGTTGTAGTTGCCCTCCAGGCAAGCTTCAATGCCATACAACTCTCCTTCCGTGGCCTCCAATTGCTCTTAAATACAAGTAAAACTAAATGCATGCTCTTCAACCGATCGCTACCGGCACCTACCCGCCTGTCCAACATCACTACTCTGGACGGCTCTGACTTAGAATACGTGGACAACTACAAATACTTAGGTGTCTGGTTAGACTGTAAACTCTCCTTCCAGACCCATATCAAACATCTCCAATCCAAAGTTAAATCTAGAATTGGCTTCCTATTTCGCAACAAAGCATCCTTCACTCATGCTGCCAAACATACCCTTGTAAAACTGACCATCCTACCAATCCTCGACTTTGGCGATGTCATTTACAAAATAGCCTCCAATACCCTACTCAACAAATTGGATGCAGTCTATCACAGTGCAATCCGTTTTATCACCAAAGCCCCATATACTACCCACCATTGTGACCTGTACGCTCTCGTTGGCTGGCCCTCGCTTCATACTCGTCGCCAAACCCACTGGCTCCATGTCATCTACAAGACCCTGCTAGGTAAAGTCCCCCCTTATCTCAGCTCGCTGGTCACCATAGCATCTCCCACCTGTAGCACACGCTCCAGCAGGTATATCTCTCTAGTCACCCCCAAAACCAATTCTTTCTTTGGCCGCCTCTCCTTCCAGTTCTCTGCTGCCAATGACTGGAACGAACTACAAAAATCTCTAAACTGGAAACACTTATCTCCCTCACTAGCTTTAAGCACCAACTGTCAGAGCAGCTCACAGATTACTGCACCTGTACATAGCCCACCTATAATTTAGCCCAAACAACTACCTCTTTCCCAACTGTATTTAATTTTAATTTATTTATTTATTTTGCTCCTTTGCACCCCATTATTTTTATTTCTACTTTGCACATTCTTCCATTGCAAAACTACCATTCCAGTAATTTACTTGCTATATTGTATTTACTTTGCCATCATGGCCTTTTTTGCCTTTACCTCCCTTCTCACCTCATTTGCTCACATTGTATATAGACTTGTTTATACTGCATTATTGACTGTATGTTTGTTTTACTCCATGTGTAACTCTGTGTCGTTTTCTCTGTCGAACTGCTTTGCTTTATCTTGGCCAGGTCGCAATTGTAAATGAGAACTTGTTCTCAACCTGCCTACCTGGTTAAATAAAGGTAAATAAATAAATTATTGAGTGTTAATAGACAGTGCTGAGTCTATGACATCAGATTGTTGGGTTTATAGAGTGTTACTAGACAGTGCTGAGTCTATGACATCAGATTGTTGGGTTTGTAGAGTGTTAGTAGACAGTGCTGAGTCTATGACATCAGATTGTTGGGTTTGTAGAGTGTTACTAGACAGTGCTGAGTCTATGACATCAGATTGTTGGGTTTGTAGAGTGTTACTAGACAGTGCTGAGTCTATGACATCAGATTGTTGGGTTTGTAGAGTGTTACTAGACAGTGCTGAGTCTATGACATCAGATTGTTGGGTTTGTAGAGTGTTACTAGACAGTGCTGAGTCTATGACATCAGATTGTTGGTTTGTAGAGTGTTACTAGACAGTGCTGAGTCTATGACATCAGATTGTTGGGTTTGTAGAGTGTTACTAGACAGTGCTGAGTCTATGACATCAGATTGTTGGGTTCGTAGAGTGTTACTAGACAGTGCTGAGTCTATGACATCAGATTGTTGGGTTTGTAGAGTGTTACTAGACAGTGCTGAGAATATGACATCAGATTGTTGGGTTTGTAGAGTGTTACTAGACAGTGCTGAGTCTATGACATCAGATTGTTGGGTTTGTAGAGTGTTACTAGACAGTGCTGAGTCTATGACATCAGATTGTTGGGTTTATAGAGTGTTACTAGACAGTGCTGAGTCTATGACATCAGATTATAGTGTTTGTGGATTGTTGACAGTGCTGAGACTATGCCGTTATTAGCTGTGATAGATCTCCCATACAGATTAGTGATAGGTCTCCCCTGCAGATTAGTGATAGATCTCCCATACAGATTAGTGATAGGTCTCCCCTGCAGATTAGTGATAGATCTCCCATACAGATTAGTGATAGGTCTCCCCTGCAGATTAGTGATAGGTCTCCCCTACAGATTAGTGATAGATCTCCCCTACAGATTAGTGATAGGTCTCCCCTGCAGATTAGTGATAGATCTCCCATACAGATTAGTGATAGGTCTAACCTGCAGATTAGTGATAGATCTCCCCTACAGATTAGTGATAGATCTCCCCTACAGATTAGTGATAGGTCTCCTCTACAGATTAGTGATAGGTCTCCCCTGCAGATTAGTGATAGATCTCCCATACAGATTAGTGATAGCTCTCCCCTACAGATTAGTGATAGATCTCCCCTACATAACAGTGATAGATCTCCCCTGCAGATTAGTGATAGATCTCTGTTACTTTAATTTAATTATGCCAATGTGCTTTCATCAATTGAAAGCCCTTAATCTATTTTATGAGAATTCATCTATTTTATGAGAATTTGTAAGATTTCTTGTTTGCATAAAATAGACGCAGACCAGTCTTTCAATAATAGGTATTAGAATTTATTCTCGGAGCGCGCTCCCACTTAATCACGTGCAGCAGTTTATATACAGATCATGACATCATTTCATTGCTTTAACAGAATCCCCTCCTCTCGACCGGGACAAAGTAAGGTGAAAAGTTCATTCTAATTTACTAACACACTCCCAGATAACTTTTGACCCCTCAACATAATCGATCACCACTGAACTGACAGTTTGAATTAACAGAAAACCTAGGAATGCACTCACTGCCTTATCTAAAAAACCCAGAGCTAAGTTTCAGTAGGGTCAACCATAGGCTAACGACCTTATGTGTTTACACAGTCCCCAACCCATTAGTTTCTGCCTAGTTGGAATGGTGTTCATTAACTTTTTATTACTCCTTGTCCTGTCACACAATCCCTTCTTATGAACTCATATTGTTAATCACTTATAAAACAGAGTATAAGTTTACTTAGTTACAATTCTATTTAAAATGGGGATATTGTTTATTCATTTATCCATAATAAATTCAACAATCTCCCCTACAGATTAGTGATAGGTCTCCCCTACAGAACAGTGATGGATCTCTCCTACAGATTAGTGATAGATCTCCCCTGCAGATCAGTGATAGGTCTCCCCTACAGATTAGTGATAGGTCTCCCCTGCAGATTAGTGATAGATCTCCCCTACAGATTAGTGATAGATCTCCCCTACAGATTAGTGATAGATCTCCCCTACAGATTAGTGATAGGTCTCCCCTGCAGATTAGTGATAGATCTCCCCTGCAGTTTAGTGATAGATCTCCCCTACAGATTAGTGATAGATCTCCCATACAGATTAGTGATAGATCTCCCCTACAGAAGTTTATCTTTAAAATGGTGTAAAACACTTATATATCTTGAGGAATTTTAATTATGGGATATATGTTCTTTTGAATTTGGCGCCCTGCAATTTCACTGGCTGTTGGCGAGGTGGGATGCTACCATCCCACATATCCCAGAGAAGTTAAGTCATTTTTTGGGGATATCTGTACTTTATAAAACAATTTATATTTTTGACTACTTTTACTAATACTTCACTACATTACCAAAGAAAATAATGTACTTTTACTCCATACATTTTCCCTGACACCTAACAGGACTAGTTACATCAGGAGATGAAAATGGTCAAATTCAAGCACTTATCAAGAGAACATCCCTGGCCATCCCTACTGCCTCTATCCCTACTGCCTCTGATCTGGCGAACTCACTAAACACAAATGGATATTTTTCTCTCTCCCTCCGTCCCTCCTCTATCCCTTTCTCTCTCCCTCCGTCCCTCCTCTGTCCCTTTCTCTCTCCCTCCGTCCCTCCTCTGTCCCTTTCTCTCTCCCTCCGTCCCTCCTCTATCCCTTTCTCTCTCCCTCCGTCCCTCCTCTGTCCCTTTCTCTCTCCCTCCGTCCCTCGTCCCACCCCTTTCTCTCTCTTACCGTCCTTCTCGCTCCCTTCTCTCCTCTCTTTTCTTATCCCTCACTTGACTAATAAGTGTCAGCTTTAGGTTCCTCTCTCATCTTTCTGTCTCAGACATCACTCGTTCCCCTCCACTCCTCTCCTCCCCTCCCTCTCTCATTCCATCGTCTCTCCATTTCTCATCTCTGATCTTCCCTCTACTCCCTCCCGGTCTCATGTCCCTATTGACGTATACAGGCCCTGTGTGAGTAGAAGTGTGTGCATGTGAGAGTAGGACGAACAAAATAACCAAGCCTCATCTGACCTCAACCCACCACTCCCACTACTACCACTACAACCAATACTACCACCACTGCTACCATCAACAGCATTATTACTACTACTACTACTACTACAACATCCACGACTACCACCACTACTACCACCACTGCTACTACCACCACTACAACCACTACTCCCACCACTACTACCACCACTACTACCACCACTGCTACTATCACCACTACAACAACTACTACCACCACCACTATCACCACTACTACCACTACCACCACTATCACCACTACTACCACCACCGCTACTATCAACAGCATTATTACTACTACTACTACAACTACAACATCCACGACTACCACCACTACTACCACCACTACTACTACAACCACCACTACTACCACCACTACTACCATTACTACCACCACCACTCCCACTACAACCACTACTGCCACCACTGCTACTATCAACAGCATTATTACTACTACTACTACTACAACATCCACAACTACCACCACTACTACTACTACTACAACCACCACTACTACTACTACAACCACCACGACTACCACCACTACTACTACTACTACAACCACCACTACTACTACTACAACCACCATTACTACCACCACCACTCCCACTACCACCACTATAACCACTACTACCACCACTGCTACCACCACTACTACTACTACAACCACTACTACCACCACTGCTACTATCAACAGCATTATTACTACTACTACAACTACAACATCCACGACTACAACCACTAATACTACAACCACCACTACTACCACCACTACTACCACCACTACAACCACTACTACCACCACTGCTACTATCAACAGCATTACTACTACTACAACTACAACATCCACTACTACCACCACGACTACTACCACTACTACCACCACCACTACTACCACCACTACTACCACCACTACCACCACTACTACTACAACCACCACGACTACCACCACTACTACCATTACTACCACCACTACTACAACTACAACCACCACCACTACTGCCACCACTACTACCACTACTACCACCACGACTACCACTACTACAACCACCACCACAACTACCACCACTACTACCACCACTACTACTACCACTACTACCACCCCCACTACCACTACTACCACCAAAACAACCACTACCACTACAACCACCACCACTAAAACCACCACCACAACTACAACCACCACCATCATTACAACCACCACCACCACTACAACCACCACTACTACCACCGCCACCATGACCACCACTACTACCACCACCACCTACACCAACCACTACAACAACCACCACCACCACCACCACTACTACCACCACACCTACCACCACCACTACTACCACCACCACAACCACCACCACTACAACCACCATAACCACCACCACCAACAGCATCACCACCATTTGCACCACCACTACCACCACCACTACCACCACCACCACTACTACCACCTCCACCACCACCACTACTACCACCACCACCACTACTACCACCACCACTACCACCACCACACCTACCACCACCACTACTACCACCACCACAACCACCACCACTACCACCACCACCACTACTACCACCTCCACCATCACCACTACTACCACCACCACTACCACCACCACCACTACCACCACCACTACCACCACCACCACCACCACTACTACCACCTCCACCACCACCACTACTACCACCTCCACCACCACTGCCATCTCCACCACCACTACAACCACCCTAACCACCACCACTACCTCCACCACCAACAGCATCACCACCATTTGCACCACCACCACCACTACCACCTCCACCACTACCACCACCACCACTACTACTACCACCACTACTACTACCACCACTACTACTACCACCACTACTACTACTACTACCACTACTACCACCACCACTACTACTACCACCACTACTACCACTACTACCACTACCACTACTACCACTACTACCCCTACCACCACCACCACCACCACTACTACCACTACCACTACAACCACCACCACCTCCACCACCATTACTACCACCATGACCACCACTACTACCACAACCACCTACACCAACCACTAGAACCACCACCAAAACAACCACCTCCACCACCACCACTACTACCACCACTACTACCACCACCACTACAACCACCATAACCACCACCAACAGCATCACCACCATTTGCACCACCACCACCACCACTACCACCACCACTACTACTACTACAACTACTACCACCACTACTACCACTACTACTACTACCACTACCACTACCACTACTACTACTACCACCACTACTACTACCACTACCACCTCCACCACCCCCACCACCGACAACATAGCTGAGAGGATAAATAAAAATGAATATTAACCTCTTCAAACAGCTCATCTTTACAAGGGTTATTTATGGACGACCAACGAAGAAGAGATGTGTTCTAACAATCTTCTTTTAATTGAGCTTTTAATTAGAATCAGCCTTTAAGCTAGCATGGCCTGTCTCCTAGCGTAGCTATGGACTTCACAACTATAATATTAACCTTTATATGAATGTGCCTTGAAAATGAGGCCATGAGCACGCACGCACGCACGCACGCACACACACACACGCACGCACGCACGCACACACACACACACACCAACGCTTAAGAACTCAGGGAGTGTGAAATTACTATGACACAGTTGCCAGTGTTTGAAAGTGAGAAGTATATTCTTCCTAAAAAGGTGTGTGTGTGTGTGTGTGTGTGTGTGTGTGTGTGTGTGTGTGTGTGTGTGTGTGTGTGTGTGTGTGTGTGTGTGTGTGTGTGTGTGTGTTAAAGCGAGGCTCATTTCATTGTTATTAGAATGTAGAGTAATATTACAGGACAGTGTCATAGAGAAAGACACATTAGACTGTTGAAACATCTGTCAATATGAACACTACAACACTGTTGTAACATCTGTCAATATGAACACTACAACACTGTTGAAACATCTGTCAATATGAACACTACATTACACTGTTGTAACATCTGTCAATATGAACACTACAACACTGTTGTAACACCTGTCAATATGAACACTACAACACTGTTGTAACATCTGTCAATATGAACACTACAACACTGTTGTAACACCTGTCAATATGAACACTACAACACTGTTGTAACACCTGTCAATATGAACACTACAACACTGTTGTAACATCTGTCAATATGAACACTACAACACTGTTGTAACACCTGTCAATATGAACACTACAACACTGTTGTAACATCTGTCAATATGAACACTACAACACTGTTGAAACATCTGTCAATATGAACACTACATTACACTGTTGTAACATCTGTCAATATGAACACTACAACACTGTTGTAACACCTGTCAATATGAACACTACAACACTGTTGTAACACCTGTCAATATAAACACTACAACACTGTTGTAACATCTGTCAATATGAACACTACCCTGTTGAAACATCTGTCAATATGAACACTACAACACTGTTGTAACATCTGTCAATATGAACACTACAACACTGTTGAAACATCTGTCAATATGAACACTACATTACACTGTTGTAACATCTGTCAATATGAACACTACAACACTGTTGTAACACCTGTCAATATGAACACTACAACACTGTTGTAACACCTGTCAATATGAACACTACAACACTGTTGTAACATCTGTCAATATGAACACTACAACACTGTTGAAACATCTGTCAATATGAACACTACCCTGTTGTAACATCTGTCAATATGAACACTACAACACTGTTGTAACATCTGTCAAATGGGTTCTTTGTCAACTGTCAATATGCACATACAAAGCATATCTATTAAAAGACTGAATAAGTGTCTATGAAGGGAAATACTGTACAGTACATCTTAGATGGATGAGGGATGGAAGGAGGAAGGGAGGAAGAGTATTTCCTTAAAGACGGGGGGCTGAGAAAGAGGTATAGTATGTTCATACCAACAAAACACATGTATCAGCATGAACCTTGTATCTAAAGTAGTATTTTAACGGCCAGGTTCCAGAACATGGATTAAAGTTACTACTGAACGACAGAAACCCAATCTCCATACAAAGTGCTTTTTAGGACTAGGCTTAGTCTGTGTCCAAGGAAACTGGCCCGAAGTTTAAAATACATCTATTGAAATATATCCATGCCAGTAAATCGGACGATGGAGGTGGAACGTTAACTTAAAGGCCCAGTCCGTAACTTGACGTAGAACAAAACATCTGTGAATATCCCTTTAACGGTAAGTAGAGTGGCAGTAAAAGCTGGAGAGTCTGACTTGGCATCGTTTCAAAACAATATTTCATATCTAACTAACGCACCGCTGGGAAAGTTGATATATACTTGCAAATCCTTTCAGAGCTAAAAAAAAATGTGACAAAATTGCCAAACGCTTACTCTCCGAAGCGAAATAAGAAGTCAAATTAATGCAAATCCTGTGTGACTATGGCTCAAAGAGGAGACCACTAATGTAACACCATTATCAATACATCACTACACTAATATCACCATCCAGTAGGTTCTACATCACTACACTAATATCACCATCCAGTAGGTTCTACATCACTAATATCACCATCCAGTAGGTTCTACATCACTAATATCACCATCCAGCAGGTTCTACATCACTACACTAATATCACCATCCAGTAGGTTCTAGGGATGCAATTTGAGAGAGAGAGAGAGAGAGAGAGAGAGAGAGAGAGAGAGAGAGAGAGAGAGAGAGAGAGAGAGAGAGAGAGAGAGAGAGAGAGAGAGAGAGAGAGAGAGAGAGAGAGAGAGAGAGAGAGAAAAACACCACATACAGTCAGTTTGATGTCTTATGCAGAGCTACATACAGTCAGTTTGATGTCTTATCCAGAGTCACATACAGTCAGTTTGATGTCTTATCCAGAGTCACATACAGTCAGTTTGATGTCTTATCCAGAAGCACATACAGTCAGTTTGATATCTTATCCAGAACCACATACAGTCATTTTGATATCTTATCCAGAACCACATACAGTCAGTGTGATGTCTTATCCAGAGCCAGATTCTGTCAGTGTGATGCCTTATCCAGAGCCACATACAGTCAGTGCATTCGAATATGTTAGCGTAAGACAAACACATGTCACAGTCAAGCTATTATTGTATTGTTTATTGTATTTGTTCTCTGCAGGGGGTTAGAGTGAGGATCTGATCTGAGGGGAATATTGTGACCTCTCTTCCTCCTCCTCTACTCCACTCTTCCTCTTCCTCTCCTCTCCTCCTTCTCTTTTTCGCTCTTCCTCTCTTTCTCTTACTCTCTTCCATCTCTCTTTCGCTCTTCCTCTCTTTCTCTTCCTCTCTTCTCTCTTCCTCTCCGCTCCTCCTTGTCTCCTCCTCTCTTCCTCTTCATCTCTTCCTCTCTTCCTCCTCCTCTCTTCCACCTCCTCTCCTCTTCCTCTCTTCCTCCTCCCCTCCTCCTCTTCCACTCTTCCTCTCCTCCTTCTCTCTTCCTCTTCCTCTCATCCCCTCTTCCTCACCTCTCCTCCTCGTCCTCCTCACCCCTTCTCTTCCTCTCTTTCTCCTCCTCTGTTCCTCCCTTCCTCTGTTCCTCCTCCTCTCTTTCTCCTCCTCTTCCTCTCTTCCCATTCCACTCTTTCTCCTCCTTTCTTACTTTTCCTCTCTTCCTCTTCCTCTTCATCTCTTCCTCTTCCTCTCTTCCTCTTTTCCTCCTCCTCTCTTCCTCTTCCTCTCTTCATCTATTCCTCCTCCCTTCTTCCTCTTCCTCTCTTCATCTATTCCTCCTCCCTTCTTCCTCTTCCTCTCTTCATCTATTCCTCCTCCTCTCGTCCTCTTCCTCTCTTCATCTATTAACCACGTCACTGAACCTTTAATTTAGTTAGCACTGTGTGTGTGTGTGTGTGTGTGTGTGTGTGTGTGTGTGTGTGTGTGTGTGTGTGTGTGTGTGTGTGTGTGCGTGCGTGCGTGCATGTGTGTGTGTGTGTGTTTCCGTGTGTGTGTGTGTGTGTGTGTGCGTGTGTGTTAACTACAGGGCCTGCAGAGTGTTATTAAATGAGATTAACAGGGTCAGTGTGTGTGTGTGTGTGTGTGTGTGTGTGTGTGTTTGTGTGTGTGTGTGAGGTTAACAGGGTCAGTGTGTGTTAGGACTCTTGCAGAACTCTAATGACACGAGAGGGACTTAAAGGTTTTGTAAGGGTTACATAAGGGGTTATAGCAGGTCGTAGGGTGACATAAGGGGTTATAGCAGGTCGTAGGGTGACATAAGGGGTTATAACAGGTCGTAGGGTTACATAAGGGGTTATAGCAGGTCGTAGGGTGACATAAGGGGTTATAGCAGGTCGTAGGGTGACATAAGCATATCATAAGAGTTTGTAAGCAGTGGGGTAGTAGAGGGTAGACCCATTGAATGTATAGGGAGTGTTACTTTACTCACCACTGATGGTGATCCCCGTTTACCCACCTACGTTTGTAAGGGTTCGTAAGGGTTACATAAGGGCTTATGGCAGGTCGTAGGGTGACATAAGAGCAGCATAAGAGCTCATAAGGGTAAGATAAAGGATTACAGTAAGTCGTAGGGTGACACAAGGATGTTGTCTGGAGGGCTGAACGACAGTTAAAAACAACCCTCTACTGCTGTTTGTCTAATGATGTTCTCTATAAGACACAACGCGCGCGCACACACACACACACACACACACACACACATACACACACACATACACACACACACAGACACAGACACACACACACAACAGTCACACACACACACACTCACACACACACAGACACACACACACACACACCTACCTATGTTCATATAGGTGTAATAAGGTTAAGGTCTAGGGTTCCAGGCTCCAGGGCTCGTCTTCACAGGAAGTTGAATCGATCCTGTCTCCAGTTATTAGGAAACAAAATAATCACACAACCATTGATCTCTCTGTCTTTAAAACACAGGCTAATTCCTGCTATGGGCTCTGTGTGTGTGTGTGCGTGAGAGTTTGTGTGTGTGTGTGTGTGTGTGTGTGGGTGTGGGTGTGCGTGAGAGTTTGTGTGTGTGTGTGTGGGTGTGTGTGGGTGTGGGTGAGAGCTTGTGTGAGTGTGTATGTGTTTTCTAAGGGAAACATTTGACATCATTGTTGCTGGGCGGTACATTTTCTCTCTTGCACAACAGGTCCTGTAGTTCTGTAGCATTCTCACTACTTAGAAAAGTGTCACATTACAGGACTTCCCTCATGCCCCTTTTCATGATGGTGCTAGCTAGCAGCCCTGTTAGAGTTAGAGAGTGAGTGCTAGCTAGCAGCCACGTGAGAGAGTGAGTGCTAGCTAGCAGCCCCGTTAGAGTTAGAGAGTGAGTGCTAGCTAGCAGCCACGTGAGAGAGTGAGTGTTAGCTAGCAGCCCCGTTAGAGAGTGAGTGCTAGCTAGCAGCCACATGAGAGAGTGAGTGCTAGCTAGCAGCCACATGAGAGAGTGAGTGCTAGCTAGCAGCCACATGAGAGAGTGAGTGCTAGCTAGCAGCCACATTAGAGAGTGAGTGCTAGCTAGCAGCCACATGAGAGAGTGAGTGCTAGCTAGCAGCCACATTAGAGAGTGAGTGCTAGCTAGCAGCCACATGAGAGAGTGAGTGCTAGCTAGCAGCCACATTAGAGAGTGAGTGCTAGCTAGCAGCCACATTAGAGAGTGAGAGCTTGCTAGCAGCCACATTAGAGAGTGAGTGCTAGCTAGCAGCCACATGAGAGAGTGAGTGCTAGCTAGCAGCCACATTAGAGAGTGAGAGCTTGCTAGCAGCCACATTAGAGAGTGAGTGCTAGCTAGCAGCCACATGAGAGAGTGAGTGCTAGCTAGCAGCCACATGAGAGAGTGAGTGCTAGCTAGCAGCCACATGAGAGAGTGAGTGCTAGCTAGCAGCCACATGAGAGAGTGAGTGCTAGCTAGCAGCCACGTGAGAGAGTGAGGGCTGGCTAGCTATCGACCAGAAACATTAAGTTAGCCAAGACTAACAGAACAAACAAATGGACTATACAGCTACAAGCATTGAGTGGAGTTATGAATGAACTATACCAGACAAGTTAAATGTCTTAACTGTGATGTAATGTCTTCCATACACACATAGCTACGTGTCGTCTACTAGGGCACCGGGTCCCCACATTTCCCAGGCCGAATATCCTGAAACCGCTGGGCTCTTCTCTCAGGCTATTTCCCTACATGGGAGCATTGTGATCTGTAGGTTTTCACCTGGATACATGTACATTGAACAACACAGCAGCATTTCAGCATGTTTTTTTGTTTTTTTTTTTATAACTAAAAATCCACAACAAAGTTGTCTCTACACTGGGGGTGAATGGGAAAGAATGTTTGTTTTCCCTCAATTTGTGGGTGTGGTCGAGGGGAATTCCGTAATATTATGTGAATATCGCCTCGGAGTATAGTGGGAACAGTAGGAACAGTCCTATAGTTACCGTAGGAACAGTAAGAACAGTCCTATAGTTACCGTAGGAACAGTAAGAACAGTCCTATTGTTACCGTAGGAACAGTAAGAACAGTCCTATAGTTACCATAAGAACAGTAGGAACAGTCCTATAGTTACCGTAGGAACAGTAAGAACAGTCCTATAGTTACCGTAGGAACAGTAAGAACAGTCCTATAGTTACCGTAGGAACAGTAAGAACAGTCCTATAGTTACCGTAGGAACAGTAAGAACAGTCCTATAGTTACCATAAGAACAGTAGGAACAGTCCTATAGTTACCGTAGGAACAGTAAGAACAGTCCTATAGTTACCGTAGGAACAGTAAGAACAGTCCTATAGTTACCGTAGGAACAGTAAGAACAGTCCTATAGTTACCGTAGGAACAGTCCTAAAGTTACCATAGGAACAGTCAGCAACTGGATGACCTGAGAACAGAGGTACTAGAATCTTGATTGACAGCTGCTCTGTGTTATGTGTCTGTTTCTAAAGTCCCCCACTTCCTCTTCCTCTACCGCTCTCCGTCTCATTTCAATACCAAAACATCTACAAAGACCATCCCCAAGGCCTCTGAAGACAACGAACCAAATGGAACCCTGTTTCCTAAATAGTGCACTGCTTTTTGACCAAGGACCATGAAGAACAGGGTGCCATTTTGGGATGTAGACTTGGTTCATAGTCTCCTGAGGCCTTGGATGTTCTGTGTAGAAAACTCTTTGTTGCTTGTAGGGGACGAAAATCCCTCCATAAGCAGTGTTGTTTTAATTCCTTATTTCTTCCTCTTTAACCAAAATGTGTTTATTGTTTAAAAACACACGTTGCTTATTTATTGTTAAAAACACATGTTACCAAGGAGACAGTAAACAAGTATTCCTATTGTCCATTTCCATTGTCTTCTAAGAGTTGCTGAACATGTCTCTCAGTGTCTGTTGTATTTGACTGACTCAACAACTCAGTGGATTGTCAAGCTTCTGTCAAGCTTCTGTTATTAAGCTTCTGTCAAGCTTCTGTCAAGCTTCTGTTATTAAGCTTCTGTTATTAAGCTTCTGTTATTAAGCTTCTGTCAAGCTTCTGTCAAGCTTCTGTCAAGCTTCTGTCACGCTTCTGTCAAGCTTCTGTCAAGCTTCTGTTGTTAAGCTTCTGTTAAGCTTCTGTTAAGCTTCTGTTAAGCTTCTGTTAAGCTTCTGTTATTAAGCTTCTGTTATTAAGCTTCTGTTATTAAGCTTCTGTTATTAAGCTTCTGTCAAGCTTCTGTTAAGCTTCTGTTAAGCTTCTGTCAAGCTTCTGCCAAGCTTCTGCCAAGCTTCTGTCAAGCCTCTGTCAAGCTTCTGTCAAGCTTCTGTCAAAATTCTGTAAAGCTTCTTGATGACAGTGTGTACTTCGTACATCAGCTGATATCTCAAAGTGCTGTACAGAAACCCAGCCTAAAACCCCAAACAGCAAGCAATGCAGGTGTAGAAGCACGGTGGCTAGGAAAAACTCCCTATAAAGGCCAGAACCTAGGAAGAAACCTAGAGAGGAACCAGGCTATGTGGGGTGGCCAGTCCTCTTCTGGCTGTGGCGGGTGGAGATTATAACAGAACATGGCCAAGATGTTCAAATATTCATAAATGACCAGCATGGTCAAATAATAATAATCACAGGCAGAACAGTTGAAACTGGAGCAGCAGCACGGCCAGGTGGACTGGGGACAGCAAGCAGTCATCATGTCAGGTAGTCCTGAGGCATGGTCCTAGGGCTCAGGTCCTCCGAGAGAGAGAAAGAAAGAAAGAGAGAAAGAGAGAGAGAGAGAATTAGAGAGATAGCATACTTAAATTCACACAGGACACCGGATAGGACACGAATACACATCATGCATTGACTTATTTTAAACTTATAAGGTATAGATACACATTCTACTTACACATTCCAGAATCATTTTGTTCTTAATGAACATAATTATTTTGTTAATGTTTAAACCAGTTGGCCATATTAAAAACCTTTCCACTTGTGTACAGTTACTGTGCCTCCCAATACCTAGAATGTCGTATTCAAATCTGCAGCTAAAAATCCTAATTGAAAGCTTTTGGTCCCAAATGGCACTCATAGTAGTGGAATACGTAGCAGAATACGTAGAGGAATAAGTAGTGGAAAACGTAGTGGAATACGTCATGGAATAAATAGTGGAATTAGTCATGGAATATGTAATAGAATAAGTAGTGGAATACATAGTGGAATAAGTAGTGGAATAAGTAATGGAATACGTTGTGGAATATGTAGTGGCACACATAGCGGAATACGTAGAAATAATAGTTGTGGAAAAAGTTTTGGAATAAGTTGTGGAATACGTAGCAGAATTAGTTGTGGAATAAGTTGTGGAATACATCGTGGAATAAGTAGTGGAATATGCAGCAGAATACGTAACGGAATCAGTTGTGCAATAAGTTGTGTAATTAGTAGTGGAATAAGTAGTGGAATAAGTAGTGCAATACATAGTGGAATAAGGAGTGGATATGTAGTGGAATAAGTTCTGGAATATGTAGTGCAATAAGTACTGAAATAAATAGTTTAATAAGTAGTGGAACAAGGTTCAATTTGGTAGTCATCCAGAGTATTAGACGCTCTGGGTGTGTCATGACAGTGCGTCTGAGACGCCTGATGTACCTGCTCTCAGTCTGTCTGTCTGTCTGTGGACAGCTTTCACTTCTTACAGCAGATGGCTTAGCAGGGCACATCTGCAGGCACAGCTGACACCGCTGAGAGGCAGAGAGAGAGAGAGAGGCATAGAGAGTGAAAGAGAGAGAGGCATAGAGAGTGAAAGAGAGAGAGGCATAGAGAGTGAAAGAGAGAGAGCCAGAGAGAAAGAAAGAGAGAGAGAGAGAGAGAGAGAGAGAGAGAGAGGCATAGAGAGTGAAAGAGAGAGAGCCAGAGAGAGAGCCAGAGAGAAAGAAAGAGAGAGAGAGAGAGAGAGAGAGAGGCATAGAGAGTGAAAGAGAGAGAGCCAGAGAGAAAGAAAGAGAGAGAGAGAGAGAGAGAGAGAGAGAGAGAGAGAGAGAGAGAGAGAGAGAGGCATAGAGAGTGAAAGAGAGAGAGCCAGAGAGAAAGAAAGAAAGAGAGAGAGAGAGAGAAATATATACATAGAGATATATAAATAGGGAGATAAATATATATAGAGAGAGAGAGAGAAAGAGAGATATATATATATATATAGAGAGATATATATAGAGAGAGATATATATATATATATAGAGATATATATATATATAGAGAGAGAGATATATATAGAGAGAGTGTATGTTGCCACAGAGTTCAGGACATCCCCAAAGCGTCAGACCCACGATCCACCTCTGGGGAGACGAGAGTGCAGGTGGAGACAGACTGTCAGGCTTCTGTCAAGCTTCTGTCAGGCTTCTGTCAGGCTTCTGTCAGGCTTCTTGATGACATGATTGCATTCCAAATGGCACCCTATTCCCTATATAGAACACTACTATAGACCAGAGCCCTATTCCCTATATAGAACACTACTATAGACCAGAGCCCTATTCCCTATATATAACACTACTATAGACCAGAGCCCTATTCCCTATATAGAACACTACTATAGACCAGAGCCCTATTCCCTATATAGTACACTACTATAGACCAGAGCCATATTCCCTACATAGTGCACTACTATAGACCAGAGCCCTATTTCCTATATAGAACACTACTATAGACCAGAGCCATATTCCCTACATAGTGCACTACTATAGACCAGAGCCCTATTCCCTATATAGAACACTACTATAGACCAGAGCCCTATTCCCTATACAGAACACTACTATAGACCAGAGCCCTATTCCCTATATAGAACACTACTATAGACCAGAGCCCTATTCCCTACATAGTGCACTACTATAGACCAGGGCCCTATTCCTTCTATAGTACACTACCTTTGACCAGGGCCATATTCCCTATATAACCCACTACCTTTGACCAGGGCCCTATTCCCTATATAACCCACTACCTTTGACCAGGGCCATATTCCGTATATAACCCACTACCTTTGACCAGGGCCCTATTCCCTACATAGTACACTACCTTTGACCAGGGCCATATTCCCTATATAACACACTACCTTTGACCAGGGCCCTATTCCCTATATAACCCACTACCTTTGACCAGGGCCCTATTCCCTACATAGTACACTACCTTTGACCAGGGCCCTACATAGTACACTACCTTTGACCAGGGCCCTATTCCTTCTATAGTACACTACCTTTGACCAGGGCCCTATTCCCTATATAGTATTCTACCTTTGACCAGGGCCATATTCCTTATATAGTACACTACCTGTGACCAGGGCCCTACATAGTACACTACCTTTGACCAGGGCCATATTCCCTATACAACCCACTACCTTTGACCAGGGCCATATTCCCTATATAACCCACTACCTTTGACCAGGGCCCTATTCCTTCTATAACCCACTACCTTCGACCAGGGCCCTATTCCTTCTATAGTACACTACATTTGACCAGGGCCATAATCCCTATATAGTGCACTACTATAGACCAGAGCCATATTCCTTCTATAGTACATTACCTTTGACCAGGGCCCTATTCCCTATATAGTACACTACCTTTGACCAGGGCCCTATTCCCTATATAGTACACTACCTTTGACCAGGGCCATATTCCTTATATAACCCACTACCTTTGACCAGGGCCCTATTCATTCTATAGTACACTACCTTTGACCAGGGCCCTATTCCCTATATAGTACACTACCTTTGACCAGGGCCCTATTCCCTATATAACCCACTACCTTTGACCAGGGCCCTATTCCCTACATAGTACACTACCTTTGACCAGGGCCCTACATAGTACACTACCTTTGACCAGGGCCCTATATAGTACACTACCTTTGACCAGGGCCCTATATAGTACACTACCTTTGACCAGGGCCCTATATAGTACACTACCTTTGACCAGGGCCCTATACGGTACCCTACCTTTGACCAGGGCCCTATATAGTACACTGCCTTTGACCAGGGCCCTATATAGTACACTACCTTTGACCAGGGCCCTACATAGTACACTACCTTTAACCAGGGCCCTATATAATACACTACCTTTGACCAGGGCCCTACATAGTACACTACCTTTGACCAGGGCCCTATATAATACACTACCTTTGACCAGGGCCCTATATAGTACACTACCTTTGACCAGGGCCCTATATAATACACTACCTTTGACCAGGGCCCTACATAGTACACTACCTTTGACCAGGGCCCTATATAATACACTACCTTTGACCAGGGCCCTATATAGTACACTACCTTTGACCAGGGCCCTATATAGTACACTACCTTTGACCAGGGCTAATACCACCAGTGTATTAGAACTTCTAAGTTTGTCAAGCTTCTTGATGACAGTGCATGTGTCCCAATTGGCTTCCTATTCCCTATGTACCCCGGTCAGAAGTAGTGGAATGGTTGTGTCCAAATTGGCTTCCTATTCCCTATGTACCCCGGTCAGAAGTAGTGGAATGGTTGTGTCCAAATTGGCTTCCTATTCCCTATGTACCCCGGTCAGAAGTAGTGGAATGGTTGTGTCCAAATTGGCTTCCTATTCCCTATGTACCCCGGTCAGAAGTAATGGAATGGTTGTGTCATGACAGTGTGTCTGAGATGTCTGATGTACGTGCTCTCATAGTGTGTCTGTCAGCTGGACAGCTTTCACTTCTAACAGCAGATGGCTTAGCTGGGCACATGTGCAGGCACCGCTGGCACTGCTGCTAGAGAGAGAGAGAGAGAGAGAGACAGAGAGAGAGAGAGAGAGAGACAGAGAGAGAGAGAGAGAGAGAGAGAGAGAGAGATACAGAGATACACACAGAGAGAGAGAGAGAGAGAGAGAGATACAGAGATACACACAGAGAGAGAGAGAGAGAGAGAGAGAGTGCCTCAGAGTTCAGGGCATCCCCAAAGCATCAGACCCACGATGTACCTCTGGGGAGATGAGAGTGCAGGTGGAGACAGACAGACAGCGAGAGGGATGGAGAAGAAGATTAAACAAAAAATGGGAGAGAGGGGAGGAGAGAGAGAGAGAGAAAGGAAAGGAGGGAGTGGGGGAGAGAGAGAAGGTAAGAAAGAGAGAGAAAGGGACAGCGAGGGAGTGGGGGAGAGAGACAATGGTGGACAGAGAGAGAAAGGGACAGCGAGGGAGTGGGGGAGAGAGACAATGGTAGACAGAGAGAGAAAGGGAAAGCGAGGGAGTGGGGGAGAGAGGGAGTGGGGAAGAGAGACAATGGTAGCCAGAGAGAGAAAGGGACAGCAAGGGAGTGGGGGAGAGAGACAATGGTGGACAGAGAGAGAAAGGGACAGCGAGGGAGTGGGGGAGAGAGACAATGGTAGACAGAGAGAGAAGGGGACAGCGAGGGAGTGGGGAGAGAGGGAGTGGGGGAGTGGGGGAGAGAGACAATGGTAGACAGAGAGAGAAAGGGAAAACGAGGGAATGGGGGAGAGAGACAATGGTAGACAGAGAGAGAAGGGGCCAGCGAGGGAGTGGGGAGAGAGGGAGTGGGGGAGAGAGACAATGGTAGACAGAGAGAGAAGGGGACAGCGAGGGAGTGGGGAGAGAGGGAGTGGGGGAGTGGGGGAGAGAGACAATGGTAGACAGAGAGAGAAAGGGGAAGTGAGGGAGTGGGGGAGTGGGGGAGTGGGGGAGAGAGACAATGGTAGACAGAGAGAGAAAGGGAAAGTGAGGGAGTGGGGGAGAGAGACAATTGTGGACAGAGAGAGAAGGGGACAGCGAGGGAGTGGGGGAGAGAGACGATGGTAGACAGAGAGAGAAAAATAGAGGTGGATTCTGACAGAAAGAAGGAGGGGGGGGGGACAGAGAGAGAGAACACATCGTTGTGACAGTGTTAAGGACATTTTTGTTGTTTGACCTTTTCCCAAAAAGCACCAACCCCCCCCCCCCCCCCCCCCCCCTCTTACCTGCTCGTAGATCTGTGGCTGATGGATACCATATGATGTATCGCTATAGCAGTGCTGCCATCTACAGGACAGACTGAGTTACTGCAGCTATAGCAGTGCTGCCATCTATAGGACAGACTGAGTTACTGCAGCTGTGGCAGTGCTGCCACCTATAGGACAGACTGAGTTACTGCAGCTGTAGCAGTGCTGCCATCTATAGGACAGACTGAGTTAGTACAACACCACAACTACAGTCATTTGATTTATATATTTATTTAACAGGGACAAAGCACATAAATTAACATTACTATAAATATTCCAGATTGAGACAACTGTCTATCTGTAGTCCCTGGGCAGACATTATTTTCAATTGCTGCATGTGTATATAACATCATTCTCTGCATATTATATATCAACACCGTGACACATGAAACATGTCTTTTATATATAAGTTAAAGTGTAAAGGCCCTAAAACAGATCCTTGTGGGACCCCATTGCACAGTTGCCAGACAATTAGACTTTCTGGTGGTTCTAACACTGCATTCTGTCAGATCAACTAATCCATCCATGTTAACACATTGGGGGAGAAATTGAACTTTGCTAGTTTAGAGAGTAGTGTTCTGTGATTTACAGTATCAAGTGCTTTTAGCAAATATATAAAACACAGCTCCTACCACTTCCACTTTGGCAAATCTCTGAAGCCGAATTGCATGGGTTGTAATGAGTAATCACTAGTATTCTTGCTGCGGGCGATTCCCTGATCCACCTCTACGCAGACGACACCATTCTATATACTTTCGGCCCGTCTTTGGACACTGTGCTATCTAACCTCCAAACAAGCTTCAATGCCATACAACACTCCTTCCGTGGCCTCCAACTGCTCTTAAACGCTAGTAAAACCAAATGCATGCTTTTCAACCGGTCGCTGCCTGCACCTGCATGCCCGACTAGCATCACCACCCTGGATGGTTCCGACCTAGAATATGTGGACGTCTATAAGTACCTAGGTGTCTGGCTAGACTGCAAACTCTCCTTCCAGACTCATATCAAACATCTCCAATCGAAAATCAAATCAAGAGTCGGCTTTCTATTCCGCAACAAAGCCTCCTTCACTCAAGCCGCCAAGCTTACCCTAGTAAAACTGACTATCCTACCGATCCTCGACTTCGGCGATGTCATCTACAAAATGGCTTCCAACACTCTACTCAGCAAACTGGATGCAGTCTATCACAGTGCCATCCGTTTTGTCACTAAAGCACCTTATACCACCCACCACTGCGACTTGTATGCTCTAGTCGGCTGGCCCTCGCTACATATTCGTCGCCAGACCCACTGGCTCCAGGTCATCTACAAGTCTATGCTAGGTAAAGCTCCGCCTTATCTCAGCTCACTGGTCACGATGGCAACACCCATCCGTAGCACGCGCTCCAGCAGGTGTATCTCACTGATCATCCCTAAAGCCAACACCTCATTTGGCCGCCTTTCGTTCCAGTACTCTGCTGCCTGTGACTGGAACGAATTGCAAAAATCGCTGAAGTTGGAGACTTTTATCTCCCTCACCAACTTCAAACATCAGCTATCTGAGCAGCTAACCGATCGCTGCAGCTGTACATAGTCTATTGGTAAATAGCCCACCCTTTTCACCTACCTCATCCCCATACTGTTTTTATTTATTTACTTTTCTGCTCTTCTGCACACCAATATCTCTACCTGTACATGACCATCTGATCTTTTATCACTCCAGTGTTAATCTGCAAAATTGTAATTATTTGCCTACCTCCTCATGCCTTTTGCACACATTGTATATAGACCCCCCCTTTGTTTTCTACTGTGTTATTGACTTGTTAATTGTTTACTCCATGTGTAACTCTTTGTTGTATGCTCACACTGCTATGCTTTATCTTGGCCAGGTCGCAGTTGCAAATGAGAACTTGTTCTCAACTAGCCTACCTGGTTAAATAAAGGTGAAATAGAAATAAAATAAAAAAATAAAAATTCAAGGGATCAGTCAATTGCTTAGAAACTACTCATTCTGCAGCCTTTGAAACAATTGGTGAAATGCTTCTAGGTCTATAATTATTGACCTTAAAACAATCTCCAGACTTGAACATGGTGGCAACAGCAGCTGACTTCCATTCCCTTGGGAAGATACCTTGGTTATTGGATAGATTCATCTGATGTATTATTGGTGATGTTTAAATATAATATATGTTGTTAAGAAAACATCATCAAAACCATAGACATCTTTGGCTTTAGAGGTTTTCAAGCTTTCACCTCAGTAGTTGGAATCATATCAAACATTTGAGTGAGTCTTTGCATTGGGTGTAGTGCTAGGATCCTTTTTTTCTCAATTTCTGCCTGACTGATGTGTCCAAAGTAAACTGCCTGCCCTGAAGCCAGTATATGCATATAATTGGTACCATTGGAAAAAAACACTTTGAAGTTTGTAGAACTGTTAAAATAATGTAGGAGACTATAACACAATAGATATGGTAGGAGAAAATCCAAAGGAAAACCAACCATATTTTTTTTTTTGAGACCATGCTCTTCCAATGGCAAGTATAGGGCCATACTAAATTCAAGCTGTCAGGATGCAATTACTATGGCTTCCACAGGGTGTCAACAGTCTATGTTCAAGGTTTCAGGCTTGTAACTTCCAAAACGAAGAAGAAATATGAGTTTTAGTAGAGTGACACAGGCTTGGAAATTAGTGTTTAGGCGCACCTGCTAAAATCTGTTACCTATTGAACATACTTCTTTCCATAAGAAATATTATAGTTTGAGGGTATCTGAGGAGTTAATAGAAACGTATTTTGACTTGTTGAAACAACGTTTAGCAGTAGATTTTCAGATTCCTTTCTCTGCATGTTGAATGAGTGGATTACTCAAATCGATGCCGCCAACAAAACAGACGTTTTGTGATGTAAAGAAGTATTTAATTTAACAAAACTACATGCTATAGCTGGGACCCTTTAGATGACAAATCAGAGGAAGATTTTCAAAAAGTAAGTGAATATTTAATCGCTATTTGTGAGTGTATGAAACCTGTGCCGGTGGAAAAATATGTTGATGTGGGGCGCCGTCCTCAAACAATCGCATGGCATGCTTTCGTTGTAATGGCTACTGTAAATCAAACTGTGCAGTTAGATTAACAAGAATTTAAGCTTTCAACCGATATAAGACAATTGTATGTACCTAAATGTTTAATATCCACACTATTTGTGATTATTTAATTGAATTGCACGTCCTCCAGTTTCACTGGAAGCGGTCCACCAAGCGGGACACCTAGCGGGACACCTCGCCATAACAGGTTTTAAATAACTTGCTCACTGTAAACTATTTTTATCCTACATCTAGTACAGACTGAAAAAAGAAAGTGTTAAAAGTAGCGGCTATAGAGTTGCTACAGTTGAAGTCGGAAGTTTACATACACTTAGGTTGGAGTCATTAAAACTTGTTTTCAACCACTCCACACATTTCTTGTTAACAAACTATAGTTTTGGCAAGTCGGTTAGGACATCTACTTTGTGCATGACACAAGTAATTGTCCCAGCAATTGTTTACAGACAGATTATTTCACTGTTTCACAATTCCAGTGGGTCACTAAGTTGACAGTGCCTTTAAACAGCTTGGAAAATTCCAGAAAATTATGTCATGGCTTTTGAAGCTTCTGATAGGCTAATTGACATCATTTGAGTCAATTGGAGGTTTACCTGCGGATGTATTTCAAGGCCTAACTTCAATTCAGTGCCTCTGTGTGACATCAAGGAATATCAAAATAAATCTGCCAAGACCTGCCAAGTCTGGTTCATACTTGGGAGCAATTTCCAAATGCCTGAGGGTACCATGTTCATCTGTACAAACAATAGTATGCAAGTATAAACACTATGGGACCACGCAGCCGTCATACCGCTCAGGAAGGAGACACGTTCTGTTCACAAAATAGATGGCGTAATGAGAAAGGAAAATAATGTGGATATATTGAAGCACATCTCAAGATATCAGTCAGGAAGTTAAAGCTTGGTCGCAAATGGGTCTTCCAAATGGACAATGACCCAAGCATACTTCCAAAGTTGTGGAAAAATGGCTTAAGGACAACAAAGTTAAGGTATTGGAGTGGCCATCACAAATCTCTGACCTCGATCCCATAGAAAATTTGTGGCAGAACAAAAAAGTGTGTGCTAGCAAGGAGGCTTACAAACCTGATTCCGTTACACCAGCTCTGTCAGGAGGAATGGGCCAAAATTGACCCAACTTATTGTGGGAAGCTTGTGGAAGACTACCTGAAACATTTGACAATTAGTTGACCAATTTAAAGGCAATGCCACCAAATACTAATTGAGTGTATGTAAACTTCTGACCCACTGGGAATGTGATGAAAGAAATAAAAGCTGAAATAAATCATTCTCTCTGCTTTTTATTCTGATAATTCACATTCTTAAAATAAAGTGGTGATCCTAACTGACCTAAAACATAAACTTTTTACTAGGATTAAATGTTTGGATTTGTGAAAAACTGAGTTTAAATGTATTTGGCTAAGGTGTATGTAAACTTACGACTTCAACTGTATCCTCTATGAATCTTCCATCAATGTTCAGTTTGATATAACACATACAGTATTTGAATTGTTTGACAGCCAATGTGTAAATAGAAGGGCAAATTTAAAAAATTTGGTCACAGACAAGCTTTATATGTGTTGGTAAAATTATGATTAAATGACTGAACAAATCATTTTAAATAGAACTGTAACTAAGTAAAACTTATACTCTGTTTTATTATATCTGATTAACAATATGAGTTCATAAGAAGGGATTGTGTGACACGGACAAGGAGTAATTAAAGTTAATGAACACCATTTCAACTAAGAAGAAACGAATGGGTTGTGGACTGTGAAAACACATAAGGTCGTTAGCCTATGGTTGACCCCAGAGAAACTTTAGATAAGACATTGAGTGCATTCCTAAGTTTTCTGTTAATTAGAACTGTCAGCTCAGTGGTGATTGATAATGTTGAGGGATCAAAAGGTACCTGGGAGTGTGTTAGTAAGTTAGAATGAACTTTTCACCTCACTTTGTCCCGGTCGAGAGGAGGGGATTGTCACGCCCTGGTCTTAGTATTTTGTGTTTTCTTTATTTATTTGGTCAGGCCAGGGTGTGACATGGGTTTATTTTGTGGTGTGTTTTTGTATTGGGGTTTTTCGTAGGTTTTGGGATTGTGGCTTAGTGGGGTTTTCTAGCATAGTCTATGGCTGTCTGAATTGGTTCTCAATCAGAGGCAGGTGATTATCGTTGTCTCTGATTGGGAACCATATTTAGGCAGCCATATTCTTCGAGTGTTTCGTGGGTGATTGTTCCTGTCTCTGTGTTTGCACCAGATAGGACTGTTTAGGTTTTCACTTTTCTTGTTTTGTTTAGTCTGTTCATGTATAATCGTCTTTATTAAAAACATGAATAACCACCGCATTTTGGTCCGCCTCTCTTTCACCAGAAGAAAACCGTTACAGGGATTCTGTTAAAGCAATGAAATGATGTCATGATCTGTATATAAACTGTTGTTCGTGGTTAAGTGGCAGCGCACTCCGAGAATAAATTCTGTTACCTATTATTGAAAGACTGGTCTGCGTCTATTTTATGCAAATAAGAATCTTACAAATTCTCATAAAATAGATTAAGGGTTTTCAATTAATGAAAACATATTCAATTAAATTACAGTGACAGTATATTACCCCCTGATTATACAGGACAGATAAAGACATGATTGATTGAAAGATTGGGGGGAGATGCACAGAGTTCAACCCGGCAGAAAACATATTCTAATTATTCCCCTTGTTTCTAACTTGTTCCTGGTGAGCTGTACAGTCAACAGACCCACTGCCTGGGATGCATTTACTCCAGTGTGTTGTGAGGGCTACATTATACAGGTATGTAAAAGAACCACAGGTATAGGACTGCTGAACTCTGGACAGGAAAGGTAGGAAAGAGATGCACACTCTTACTGTAGAGGGTGGGGGTGGAGGGTTTGTGTGTTGTGGATTGGAAAGGTTTGTATTTTTCACACTTGTCCCCGGTCAGGTGAGGGTCACAGGTGAGGGTGTACAGGAAATAAAAGCCCTCACCACTGTTGTTACACCAGAGTTCATGTGTCCCCTGCTCGAGGTCAACGGTACAGTCCTTCAGGTTGTCATCTGTAGCCGCAGGATCGTCATCCCAGACCGCCACCTTTAGACTCAGGTCTTTGTCAAAGGGACCCATGTCAAAGGTAGCATTCCAGACAGGATTGTTGGACGGAATCACATCAGTCTGATGGGACTTGGAACCGTAGGTGACCACAGCGTACCTGTAGCAGGTGGAGAAACAGGAAGTTGGAAACAAACTGGAAAGATTCAAATACTATGGCCTGCCACAAGAGGAGGATCAAAGTCATTCCATGGAGGACCTAGTCTATACTGGTTTTCGAGTTTTCCTTTCATTGACGACTTAAGACAACCAGGTGAGGGGATTCCCTTACTAATTAGTGACCTTAATTCATCAATCAAGTACAAGGGAGGAGCGAAAACCCGCAGACACTCGGCCCTCCGTGGAATGAG
Source organism: Oncorhynchus kisutch (assembly GCF_002021735.2). Taxonomy (NCBI): domain Eukaryota; kingdom Metazoa; phylum Chordata; class Actinopteri; order Salmoniformes; family Salmonidae; genus Oncorhynchus; species Oncorhynchus kisutch. The sequence goes on along the minus strand of NW_022261978.1, from coordinate 9,227,737 downwards.
AGAAGATGGGCTACTCCAGTAGGCACATATTGCTTGCGATCCCAAATGGATCCCTATCCCCTATATATTGTACAAAGTACACTCTTAGAAAAAAAGGTGCTATCTAGAACCTAAAAGGGTTCTTTGGCTGTCCCCATAGGAAAATCCTTTGAAGAACCCTTTTTTGTTCGAGGTAGAAATCTTTTGAGTTCAATATTAGAAGCCTTTACACAGAGTATTCTAAAAATGGTTCTCCTGTGGGGTCAGCCGAATAAACCTTTTGGAACCCCTTTTTTCTAAGAGTGTAGTGCACTTCAGTTTAAAAAAGTTAGCTGCACACAACCTTTCAAAAGCCAGATATGCCCCGAAAACACTATTGAGAAAAGCAAAACAACAGAGTTTTCAAACCCAGATGTTCAACAGGCTAATACTGCCGTGAACGCCTCACGAAGCAAACCAGGGTTTGGTGTTTAGCAAGTTAACAGGAAAAGCTGGATGTGAGACCATGTCTTAAAGATGAGCTTTCAATCTTTAGTATAATTTCAGCCATTAGTTTTGAAAGTGGTGCTCACCAAAAATGGTCTCTGTTTTTTCTGTACCACGTCATCAAATTGTGTACTACATCGTGCAATTGTGTACTACATCATGAAATTGTGTACTACATCATGAAATTGTGTACTACATCGTGCAATTGTGTACTACATCATCAAATGGTGTACTACATCGTGCAATTGTGTACTACATCATCAAATTGTGTACTACATTGTGCAATTGTGTACTACATCATCAAATTGTGTACTACATCGTGCAATTGTGTACTACATCATCAAATTGTGTACTACGTCATCCATTTTGTATGATATGTTACAAATCCAATTGTACTGTATGTTACACATTTGTTCCGCTTAAGATCCTGGAGTCCATCTTTAAGTAGCTGAAACTGTCATTACTACAACCTAGTGAAAGGGACAAACTGTCATTACTACAACCTAGTGAAAGGGACAAACTGTCATTACTACAACCTAGTGAAAAGGACAAACTGTCATTGCTACAACCTAGTGAAAGGGACAAACTAACGTGACCGTTAAACCCAATGACATATTTCTGCGCAACAACTATGGTAACTAACGCCGCCATGACATCGCCTGCAAGCATGATCCGGGATGCAGGTTTATTATTGGGATGAGTCATGTCCTTGAGGCCCGTAATGAGTGATTTCCGCTAGCAAAGTCAAAATTGGCTATATTGCAAAATTTCATAAAAACTAAAGTTGGCTTTTTGCTCTTAATTTAAGGTTAGGGTTAGGGTTAGGCATTAGGTTTAGCAGTGTGGTTAGGCATTAGGTTTAGCAGTGTGGTTAAGGTTAGGGTTAACATTAGGTTTAGCTGTGTGGTTAAGGTTAGGGTTAGGCATTAGGTTTAGAAGTGTGGTTAAGGTTAGGGCTAACATTAGGTTTAGCGGTGTGGTTAAGGTTAGGGTTAGGCATTAGGTTTAAAATCAGATTTGATGACTTTGTGGCGGTGCCAGCTAGTGATCAGTCTGCAGAGCTGTCTCCAGAACAAGATGAATGAACAAAAATGATAACCTGCATCAGGAATTTCTATTGAAAAAGCAGTTATGACCCTCATTATTTAAATGATCTTTGGTAAAACTGCAATAAACCTTTGCTCGATAGATGAGTAAAAAATTGTGTTTACCTGTGTTTACACTACACTACACCTCTGTAGAGAACTGAACAGTTTACCCTCCACTACACCTCTGTTAGAGAACTGAACAGTTTACCTGTGTTTACCCTCCACTACACCTCTGTAGAGAACTGAACAGTTTACCCTCCACTACACCTCTGTTAGAGAACTGAACAGTTTACCCTCCACTACACCTCTGTAGAGAACTGAACAGTTTACCCTCCACTACACCTCTGTAGAGAACTGAACAGTTTACCCTCCACTACACCTCTGTTAGAGAACTGAACAGTTTACACTCCACTACACCTCTGTAGAAAACTGAACAGTTTACCCTCCACTACACCTCTGTTAGAGAACTGAACAGTTTACCTGTGTTTACCCTCCACTACACCTCTGTAGAGAACTGAACAGTTTACCCTCCACTACACCTCTGTTAGAGAACTGAACAGTTTACCTGTGTTTACCCTCCACTACACCTCTGTAGAGAACTGAACAGTTTACCCTCCACTACACCTCTGTAGAGAACTGAACAGTTTACCCTCCACTATACCTCTGTAGAGAACTGAACAGTTTACCCTCCACTACACCTCTGTAGAGAACTGAACAGTTTACCCTCCACTACACCTCTGTTAGAGAACTGAACAGTTTACCCTCCACTACACCTCTGTTAGAGAACTGAACAGTTTACCCTCCACTACACCTCTGTTAGAGAACTGAAATTGTGCAGTAACATTACATACCCTTCAGTGTCTCCCGCTATCCAGTGGTAGTCTCCCCACAGTCCCCAGGCTCTGACCACAGTCACCACCAGTCTTCCCTGTGAGACCATCCTGAGGCAGCAGTTTGAGTCCAGATTAGAGTAACGATCCCCACAGGACAGTTCCCCGGTGCTCTTCGGGAGGGCATTCTCCTTCAGGTAATCCTGGACAGCCTCCTTTGTATTTTGAACAAAATGTTAACATATTAATTGACATATAACATATAACCTAAGATACACATTTTAGGTTGTATTTATGCATCCTGTGACAATAATCTCCAATAAACAAACCCACCTGAGGTAATATAATTAAATAACAAACAAGGTTCATCAGGTTACGTCAAACTTCTGGGTTTTATTCTCCAAAGTTCAAACTCTTTGTAATCTCTGGCCAATAACAATAGAAATTGATAAAATATAGTAACCTTGAAGTGTATCATTTATATGTACAAATCTTAACCCACCATGTTAGCTAGTGTAGTGGCAAATCGGTTCAAATATGACACACCCAGGAACTTTGTGAAAATCAATGTAGGCTTTTAATACAACAGTATCTTAAGCCAGAGCGGTCCGCGGAGATAGGTAAATTAGGCTAACCAGATATCATAAAAAGGTAATAGAATTATATTAAGTGTAATTATTATTACGTGACTAAAGGAAGACATAAAATGGCGTTTTATTGACCAACTGTTCTATTTTGTTAGTTTTTTTAAATCGTTTGCAACTCATTTTGTATATAATTTTGCTGCTACTGTCTCTTATGACCGAAAATAGCTTCTGGACATCAGAACAGCGATTACTCACCTCGAACTGGACCAAAAATATATATTTAATGAGTCTGACGCTAAGGATATACTGCTTTGCACCCGGCTCTGATGCTCGTCTAATGTTGCTGGGCTTGCAAACTATTACGGAATACAAAGAAGAACCCAGCAACCAGCTGCCCAGTGAAGCGAGCCTAACAGGCAAACAACATGCCTTTTATACTCATTTCGAGACAAGCAACACTGAAGTATGTATGAGAGCACCAGCTGTTCCGGACAACTGTGTGATCAAGCTCTCTCCGAAGCCGAAATGAGCAAGACCTAGTGACTTCCCATCCCGCATGCGGGAGAGTAATCATCACCTGACACTAATTAGCACAACGGACATAAATATCACTAGAAAATATTCCTATTCATGAAAATCACAAATGAAATATATTGAGACACAGCTTAGCCTTTTGTTAATCACCCTGACATCTCAGATTTTAAAAATATGCTTTACAGCCAAAGCTAGATAAGCATTTGTGTAAGTTTATTGATAGCCTAGCATAGCATTTTGTCCAGCTAGCAGCAGGTAACTTGGTCACGGAAATCAGAAAAGCAATCAAATTAAATTGTTTACCTTTGATGAGTTTCGGATGTTTTCACTCACGAGACCAGTTAGAAAGCAAATGTTCCTTTTTTCCAAAAATATTATTCGCGAAATAGCTCCGTTTGTTCTCCACGTTTGGCTGAGAAATCGCCTGGAAATTGCAGTCACGAAAACAGCGAAAAATATTCCAAATTAGCTCCATAATATCGACAGAAACAAAGCAAACGTTGTTTATAATCAATCCTCAAGGTGTTTTTCGATAATATATCCATCGGGACAATTAGTTTTTCAGTAGGACCGATTGGAGTAATGGCTATCCCTGTATTTTATGCGAGAATCTTTCTGGGAGCATCAGGTGACCACTTACGCAATGTAGCCGCTTATGGGTATTCTTCAACATAAATGCGTAAAACTACGTCACAATGCTGTAGACACCTTCGGGAATACGGAGAAAGAGTAATCTGGTTGATAGCCCATTCACTGCTCAATAGGGACTCATTGGAACGCAGCGCTTTCAAAACATGGGGCACTTCCGGATTGGATTTTTCTCAGGCTTTCGCCTGCAACATCAGTTCTGTTATACTCACAGACAATATATTTACAGTTTTGGAAACTTTAGAGTGTTTTCTATCCTAAGCTGTCAATTATATGCATATTCTAGCATCTTGTCCTGACAAAATATATAATATAATATGTAAGTTTTTTTTCTCCAAAAATGAAAATACTGCCCCCTAGTCACAACAGGTTTTAAACAGGTCAACAATCACAAAGCCGTGGGGCCAGATGGATTACCAGGACGTGTACTCAAAGCATGCGTGGACCAACTGGCACGTGTCTTCACTGACATTTTCAACTTCTCCCTGACTGAGTCTGTAAAACCTAAATGTTTCAAACAGGCCACCATAGTCCCTGTAACCAAGAAAGCGAAGGTAACCTGCCTAAATGACTACAGACTGTAGCACTCACATCGTTAGCCATTAAGTGCTTTGAAAGGCTGTTCATGGCTCACATCAACACAATTATCCCAGAAACCCTAGACCCAATCCAATTCGCATACCGCCCAAACAGGTCCACAGATGACGCAATCTCAATCGCACTCCACACTGCCCTCTTCCAGTTGGACAAAAGGAACATCTATGTGAGAATGCTGTTCATTGACCACAGCTCAGTGTTCAACACCATTGTCCCCACAAAGCTCATCGCTAAGCTAAGGACCCTGGGACTAATCACCTCCCTCTGCAAATGGTTCCTGGACTTCCAGGGCGCCCCCAGGTGGTAAGGGTAGGCAACAACACATCTTCCACGCTGATCCTCAACACTGGAGCCCCTCAGGGGTGCGTGCTTGGTCCCCTCCTGTACTCCATGTTCACCCACGACTGCAACACCATAATTACATTTGCTGACGACACAACAGTCACATGATCACCGACAACGATGAGCTTATAGAGAGGAGGTCAGAAACCTGGCAGTGTGGTGCAAGGACAACAACCTCTCCCTCATTGTGAGCAAAACAATGGAGCTGATCGTGGACTAAAGGAAAAGGAGGCCCCCGTGAGCATCGATAGGGCTGTAGTGGAGCGTGTCAGGAGTTTCAAGTTCCTTGGTGTCCACTTCACCAACAAACTATCATGGTCCTAACACAACAAGCCAGTCGTGAAGAGGGCACAACAATATCCTCCTCAGGAGTCTGAAAATATGTGGCATGGGTCCCCAGATACTCAAAAAGTTATATAGCTGCAACATCGAGAGCATCCTGACCGGTTGACTCACCGCCTCGTATGGCAACTGCTCGACATTTGACCGTAAGGCGCTTCATAGAGTAGTTTGTACTAGACTGGGCCAAGCTTCCTGCCATCCAGGACCTATATACTAGGCGGTGTCAGAGGAAGGCCCAAAATGTTTCAAAAAGTACAGTCACCCAAGTCTAGGTCCAAAAGGCTCCTTAACATCTAGACCCAAGCCATGAGACTGTTGAGCAATTAATCAAATGGCCACTCGGACAATTGTCATTTTCCACCCCCCTTTGTTTTTACACTGCTGCTACTCGCTGCTTATTATCAATGCATAGTCACTTTACCCCAACCTACAGTACATGTACAAATTACCTCAACTAACCTGTAATCCCCGCACATTGACTCGGTACCAGTGCCCCCTGTATATAGCCTCCTTATTGTTATGTCATTTTCTTGTGTTACTTTTTGATAGATTTTTTAAACTTTCATTTATTTAGTAAATAAACTATAAATATAGTAAATATATATTTATCAAACTGCTTTGTTGGTGAAGGAAGTATGCATTTCACCTATTCTATTCGGCACATGTGACAAATTAAATTTGATTTGAATATCTTACCTAGTAATTTTCTTTTGTAGTCAACTACAACTACAGTTGAAGCCGGAAGTTTACAGACATTAAGGGAACATTTTGACATTTGCTGTATGGTTAGTGAGAAAGTCCATATTGCAAATGTACGGTCCCTTACTAGACGTCCGAAAACGTTTGTAAAATTCGCGGATGGCGTCGGGCCGAGCGGCAGGGCCGGACCTACCTAACTTGTTGAGCGTAGGTTTGGCATAATGGGCTGTTGGCCCCGAACAAGATGGCGTCTAGGCCTCAACGGTTTTTGAGTTATTTCTCTGGGATTAAAGGTCCAAAATGAAAATAGAGAAATTAATTTTCCACTTCAAGTCAAGGAGCCTCCGGTGTCAATAAAAAAAGAACCAGCCATTTATCTATCGTCATTTAAGAGAAATCGTACAATGACAAATTTGTGATGTTCAAAGATAGGTGTTTTTTTTTCAACAGTTACAGATCCAGTTGCAGGGTGTTCATACGAATCTTTTTAAAGTGTGCTGCGGAGCTCTGCAAGATTTCTGTGATTTTCTATGATTTTCTGAAATAACACACACTCACTAAACCCTCCGTAAATAACTCAGTTCTTAATGTAAAGACTTAAAATTCAGGATTCTGTAAAGGAATACCCCAACCAGGATATGTGTTTATTTATAGCTTCCTGTGCCAACCGGAAGTGCCTTAAATGGTGTCATAGTGGCAGTTTCCAAGGGTTAAAAAGGTCAGATCTTTTCAAAACTTCCTATGTGTGATTAGGCAACCCCCATAAACTGTAAGTCAGTCATTTCTTCCAACAGATGTCAAAGAAAAGCTCTCACACACACACACAGCAAGGATGGAGTGACAAAGTGCGGTGCTTAAAGACACAGAGAGCAGGCAATGGCATTACCATAATCCCTAGGCCGTGCCGAGTTCAACGAGATATCCCGCTTGACCAAGCACAGCGACCATTAGAAAAGTAGGCCCAAAATGAAGCCTGCCCCACAATGTAATTTGCTTTAGGGTGACAGTGAGAGAACCGTTAGGGTGAGAAGCACAATTCGTTCCCAAGGTCCTTCCGATCCGTGCAAGCCTAACCTTGACCGTGTGGCATTAACCCTTAACAGTTAAAATAAGGTGTTTACATCAAACAGTTTGCATTGACTTCTCTCCCCATAGGAATACATTGCCTGCACCCCTAAATTCAACCTGAAGCCTATATGGGTTATGAATGCCGTATGAACCTGTCTTCGGTAACAGTCCATCAGGCCACTATGAGGTCTACCTGTGTTGATTCTAAGCTTCCTGGACCAACCGGAAGTGGTTAAAATCCCCCTAAAAGTGTATATCCATACCCTGCCTGCAGTTTGATAGAAATAGTGCATTCAACCCTGTGTAAATCAGTCAGTTCTTAACGTAAAGACTTTAAACTCAGGATTCTGTAAAAGCATACCCCAATGAGGATGTGTGACTTGTAGCTTCCTATGCCAACCGGAAGTGCCATAATTGGTGTCTCAAGGGCTGTTTCGAGGGGTTAAAAAAGTCAGATCTTTCCAAAACTTCATATATGTGATTAGGCAACCCCCATGAACTGTAAATCAGTCATTTTTCCCATAAAATTTCAAAGGAAAAATAAATCACACACACAGCTTGGAAGGAGGGACACATTGGGGTGCGTAGAGACGTACACTGCCTGCATTAGTTAACCTTGTTGGAACTTTTAAAGAACCGTCAGACCTAGAGTTCCGAAACTTTAGAAACCTGTTCTAGACCTTAGGTCGATAGTGCGTGGTGAGTTACGTGGCTCTAGAAGGTCCTCGGACCGAGAAACAGCCTTGTACATTTTCAATGACTTCAATTCATTTTTGCATCACGAAAATGGCGACATTTAGAAATGTCCCAGAGTCGCAAGACTAGGTGCATTGCGACCGTCTCGGCCCATATAGACGGACCCCAACGTTTCTGTCCGATAGCTCATTCAAGGACCCAGTAGCAAGTCATGAAAAAAGTGGATTTTCAGCACCAATTAGGGTCTTGCTCGGACACCAAATGACCTATCGAGCCGAAACTTGGGATTCGGGGTCGCCTCACATAGGCCTACACATAATATCAGAACTGGACCCGCAACTAGAACGTAACTACGTGTTTAAATTTTTTTTTTATGGTTTGAACCGAAGGCGTTGTGAATTTTTGGCCAGCTCTGAAGTATGTGATAGTTGGCTACTAAACGAGTTGGAAAAAGTGGGTTTGGTGTCAGTTTGTATCAGTTTGGTGTCAGAATGATATCTAATTGACTGATGGACGGTGACTTGCTGGTAACTCTTGTCCATTTGCAATATGTTTAAACAGTGAGGTACCATCACCAAAGTGACATTCTGAAATCAACCCTAACGAGCAATTGAGATGAACCAGAATCACTTCCCAGCCATCCCGAGTTCATCGGGGCAGTCAATTTCACATTCCTGCAGGATTTTTATAGCATGACAAATTCGTGATGGTACCTGCCCATTGAACCATATTGAAAATGCACAGTGACTTTGCAAAAGTAAGAAAACATAAACAAATGGACATAATGAAATCACCATATTTTTATTTTTGGGTTACCAGTTGCACAACAATGCACGTACACTTGCAATATGATTCAACAGTGAAAAAACATCACAAAATGGACATGATGAAGTCAACACAATGAGCGATGGAAAGGAGCAACTATCACTGCCAGGCCATCCTGTGTTCATCAGGCCAGTCAATTTCACATTCCTGCAGGATTTTTATAGCATGACAAATTCGTGATGGTACCTGCCCATTGAACCATATTGCAAATGCACAGTGACTTTGCAAAAGTAAGAAAACATAAACAAATGGACATAATGAAATCACCATATTTTTATTTTTGGGTTACCAGTTGCACAACAATGCACGTACACTTGCAATATGATTCAACAGTGAAAAAACATCACCAAATGGACATGATGAAATCAACACAACGAGTGATGGAAAGGAACAACTATCACTGCCCGGCCATCCCGAGTTCATCTGGCCAGTCAATTTTGCATTTCTGCAGGATTTTTGAGCATGTCAAATTTCTTATGGTAAATGCCCATTGAACCATATTGCAAATGTACATGCACTTGCAATATGATTCTATAGTGAAAAAACATCACCAAATGGACATGATGAAATCAACACAACGAGTGATGGAAATGAACAACTATCACTGCCCGGCCATCCCGAGTTCATCAGGCCAGTCAATTTTGCATTTTTGAGCATGTCAAATTTCTAATGGTTAATGCCCATTGAACCATATTGCAAATGTACATGCACTTGCAATATGATTCTATAGTGAAAAAACATCACCAAATGGACATGATGAAATCAACACAACGAGTGATGGAAAGGAACAACTATCACTGCCCGGCCATCCCGAGTACTTCAGGCCAGTCAATTTTGCATTTCTGCAGGATTTTTGAGCATGTCAAATTTCTTATGGTATTTGGCGCCAAAAAAAGTGACTTTTGACTTTGACTTTTGACTTCCTATGAAATCATATTGCAAATGGACAAATCATATTCCTTATGCACAAGTTAAAAAAAAATATGATAATACAATTTTACAAATGTATATTCATATAGTTCTTACACATGATGAATTGACATAAAAACAAAACAATTTCGAAAAACGGTCCAGAAAGCACTTTTTTACGAGGGTGATAAGTCTTTAAAAAAGTTCACATTTTCGACTTTTGACTTCCTATGAAATCATATTGCAAATGGACAAAACATATTTCTTATGCGCATGTAAAAAAAAAAGTATGTTGATACAGTTCTTATACATGTGTAATTGACACAAAAATTGAAAGAATTTTGAAAAACGGTCCAGAAAGCACTTTTTTAAGGGTGTGTGAAGTTTTTTACAAAATTTTGACATTTTTTACTTTTGACTTTTGACTTCCTATGAAATCATATCGGAAATGGACAAAACATATTTCTTATGCGCATGTAAAAAAAAAAATATATATATGCTAATAGAATTGGACAAAAGTATATTCATACAGTTCTTACACATGTGTAATTGACCAAAAAAATCGAAAGAATTTCGAAAAACGGTCCAGAAAGCACTTTTTTAAGGGGTGATAATTTTTGACCAAAAAATCATTTTTTCAAAATTTAGCTTTAGGATGTTGACTTGAGGTCCATTTCCAATATGAAAAACCACGGTGGAGCGCACTCGCCCCCGTTGGATTTTTGAAGTGTTACAACTGGCAATAGCCATATGACATTTGCCATCAACTTTGCATGAATCAACACCGAATTGGGTGGTATTGACCAATGTGTATATGGTTTGTCCGATGCCAATGATTTGCCATTCATTTTTGTCCATTTCAGGGGGGACTTCCCTTACAATATGAAAAACCAAGGTGGAACGCACTCGCCACCTGTTGGATTTTTAAAGTGTTACAACATACACTGCTTTCTTCTGGAAAATGTCAAGTCCAAGATGGACAAAGGGGGTGCTGTTGGGGCTGTGTTTCTGGACCTAAGGAAGGCTTTTGATACTGTTAACCATGACATTCTCATCACAAAATTGTCCAAGTTTAACTTTTCCCCTGATGCCTTGAGATGGATGAAATCATACCTTGAAGGCAGAACTCAGTGTGTCAGAGTGAGCAATGAGCTGTCGCCCACTCGTAGCTATGATGTGGGCGTGCCCCAAGGGTCAATACTGGGGCCCCTCCTGTTCAGCCTGTACATTAATGATCTGCCTTCTGTCTGTACTGGGTCTGAAGTTCAAATGTATGCAGATGATACAGTGATATATGTGCATGCAAAGAGCAAACAACAAGCTGCACAAGAACTCACTACTGTAATGGTCCAGGTTACAAAGTGGCTCAAGTGACTCGTGTTTGCATCTCAATGTGAAAAAAACTGTTTGCATGTTCTTCACAAAGAGGGCAACAGATGCTACTGAGCCAGATGTCTATGTGTCAGGGGAGAAGCTCCAGGTGGTATCCGATTTTAAGTACCTTGGCATCATACTTGATTCCAACCTCTCTTTTAAAAAGCATGTGAAAAAGGTAATTCAAATAACCAAATTCAACCTAGCTAATTTCCAATTTATACGAAATTGTTTGACTACTGAGGTAGCAAAACTGTACTTCAAATCTATGATACTCCCCCACTTAACATACTGCTTGACTAGTTGGGCCCAAGTTTGCTGTACAACATTAAAACCTATTCAGTCTGTCTACAAACAGGCTCTCAAAGTGCTTGATAGGAAGCCCAATAGCCATCATCATTGTCACATCCTTAGAAAGCATGAGCTCTTGAGTTGGGAAATCTTGTGCAATACACCGACGCATGTCTTGTATTCAAGATCCTTAATGGCCTGGCTCCCCCTCCACTCAATATTTTTGTTAAACAGAAAACCCAGACATATGGCAGCAGATCCACAAGGTCTGCCATGAGATGTGACTGTATAGTTCCCCTAAGGAAAAGCACCTTTAGTAAATCTGCATTCTCTGTGAGAGCTTCCCATGTCTGGAATACACTGCCATCAGACACACATAACTGCACCACATATCACACTTTCACAAAATGCTTGAAGACACGGCTAAAGGTCAATCAGATTTGTGAACATGGTCCCTAGCTGTGTGTTGCCGCTTTCCATGTTGTCTGTTGTCTATAGCTTGTGAGGTGTGGAAACACTTTGTTGCTTTTATGAATTTTGTCTTGCTGCTTTTTGTTTTATATTGCTCTGTCTGTATGCTACGTCTTGCTTGTCCTATGTTGCTCTGTCTGTATGCTATGTCTTGCTTGTTCTATGTTGCTCTGTCTGTATGCTACGTCTTGCTTGTCCTATGTTACTCTGTCTGTATGCTACGTCTTGCTTGTCCTATGTTGCTATGTCTGTATGCTACGTCTTGCTTGTCCTATGTTGCTCTGTCTGTATGCTACGTCTTGCTTGTTCTATGTTGCTCTGTCTGTATGCTACGTCTTGCTTGTCCTATGTTGCTCTGTCTGTATGCTATGTCTTGCTTGTCCTATGTTGCTCTGTCTGTATGCTATGTCTTGCTTGTCCTATGTTGCTCTGTCTGTATGCTATGTCTTGCTTGTCCTATGTTGCTCTGTCTGTATGCTATGTCTTGCTTGTCCTATGTTGCTCTGTCTGTATGCTATGTCTTGCTTGTCCTATGTTGCTCTGTCTGTATGCTATGTCTTGCTTGTCCTATGTTGCTCTGTCTGTATGCTATGTCTTGCTTGTCCTATGTTGCTCTGTCTGTATGCTACGTCTTGCTTGTCCTATGTTGCTCTGTCTGTATGCTATGTCTTGCTTGTCCTATGTTGCTATGTCTTGCTTGTTCTATGTTGCTATTGTCTATATTGTAATTGTTTTTAATAACCTGCCCAGGGACTGCGGTTGAAAATTTGCCGGCTGGCTAAAACCGGCACTTTTACTGAAACGTTGATTAATGTGCACTGTCCCTGTAAAAATCAAAATAAACTCAAACTCAACTGGCATTTGCCATATGTCATTTGCAATCAACTTTACACGAAACGGCGCCGAATTGGGTGGTATTGGACACCATGTATATGGTTTGTCCAGTGCCAATGACTTCCCATTCATTTTTGTCCATTTCAGGGGGGTATTCCCTTACATACACTTAGGTTGAAGTCATTATTTTGGAAAGTCGGTTAGGACATCTACTTTGAGCATGGCACATGTCATTTTTCAAACAATTGTTTACAAACAGATTATTTCACTTAGAATTTACTGTATCACAATTCCAGTGGGTCAGAAGTTTACATACACTAAGATGACTGTGCCTATAAACAGCTTGGAAAATTCCAGAAAATTATGTCATGGCTTTAGAAGCTTTTGTTAGGCTAATTGACATCATTTGAGTCAATTTGGCGGTGTAACTGTGGGTTTATTTCAAGGCCTACCTTCAAACTCAGTGCCTCTTTGCTTGACATCATGGGAATATCAAAAGAAATCAGCCAAGACCTCAGAAGAAAGAATTGTAGACCTCCACATGTATGGTTCATCCTTGGGAGCAGTTTCCAAGTGCCTGAAGATACCACGTTCGTCTGTACAAACAATAGTACGCAAGTATAAACACCATGGGACCACGCAGTTGTCACACCTCTAAGGAAGGAGAAGCGTTCGGTCTCCTAGAGATGAACAAACTTTGGTGTGAAAAGTGCAAATCAATCGCAGAACAACAGCAATGGACTTTGTGAATATGCTGGAGGAAACAGGTACAAAGTATCAATAACCACAATAAAACGAGTCCTATATCAATGCAACCTGAAAGGCCGCTCAGCAAGGAAGAAGCCACTGCTCCAAAACCGTCATAAAAGAACCAGACTACGGTTTGCAACTGCACATGGGGACAAATATCGTACTTTTTGGAGAAATGTCCTCTGGTCTGATGAAACAAAAATAGAACTGTTTGGCCATAATGACCATCGTTATGTTTGGAGGAAAAGGGGAGGCTTGCAAGCCGAAGGACACCACTCTGGGAGAAAAAGCGCATCAACGGCCATACTGGATACCAGAAGCCTGGAGGGTGGCGGTCCAGCGGGAAGTGACGACAATGCTAGAGATGGGGGTACTGAAGCAGTCCCTCAGTGAGTGGTCTAACCCTATAGTGTTGGTACCGAAACTGGACGGAACTGTCCGCTTCTGCAATGACTTCCAGGACCTGAAAGAGGTCCCGGAAGTCGACCACTTGGGTATGGTGAGATACATCAGCACGTTGGACCTGACTAAGGGGTACTGGCAGTTGCCGCTGGCAGAGGCCTCCCAGGGGAAGATGGCCCTCTACACCCCGGGGGTCTACTATTGGGTTATTCCTTTCGGGCTCTAAGGGGCACGAGCGACCTTTCAGCGACTCATGGACTGCGTCCTGCAGCAGAAAAGTGAGTTCGCAGCTGCTTATTTGGATGACATAATTGTGCACAGTGACATTTGGGAGTGACATTTGGGAGTCCCATCTTTGTAGGTTACAGGCAGTGGTAGATGCACTAAGGGATGCAGGTCTGACCGCGAACACCCACAAGTTCAAGCTGGGCTACACCGAGGTGGAGTACCTGGGCTATCCGATCGGGAGGGGAAATGTGAAGCTCCAAGAAAAAAGAAAATCGCTGCCATTAGGGAATGGCCGGTACCCCGATCCAAGAAGCAGGTGTGGTCATTCCTGGGGTTAGCAGGCTACTACAGTCGATTTGTACATAACTATGGCACGACTACCCCAGATAGTGCGATGGACGGAGGACACAGAGGCGGCATTCCAGGCCCCGATTGTCGAGAAAAGGTGCCTCGCCGTGAAGTGGACACCCTCAAGTATTAACTCCTCGGGAGGAAGTTCACCCTGGTCACTGACCACGCCCCCCCATATGTTGATGATAAAAGGTAAGGACACGAATGACCGTGTCACCCGCTGGTTCCTGTCCTTACAACGATTCTCTTTCTCCGTCATCCACAGGTCGGGGGCCCTCTGCACGCTCAACCCAACACCCCACGGTTTACCACAGAGCCTATAGGGAGGAGGTCAGTGACCTGGCATTGTGGTACCAGGACAACAAACTCTCCCCCAAGGTCAGCAAGACAAAAGTGCTGGTACCGAGTCAATGTGCGGGGGAACAGGTTGGTCAAGGTACTTTGTTCATGTAGGTATGGGTAAAGTGACTGTGCATAGATAATAGACAGCAGGTAGCAGCAGTGTAAAGTAAATGGAGGGGGGAGGTCAATGTAAATAGCCCATGGGGGGAGGTCAATGTAAATAGCCCATGGGGAGGTCAATGTAAATAGGCAATTTGATTCATTAACACACATTAACACATTATTATTTGTTGCCAATCCTGTTGCCTAGTTACCCTTACCTATATGTACATATATACTTCAGTTACCTCATACCCCTGAACATTGACTCTGTACTGGCACCCCCTGTATATAGCCATGTTATCTTTACTCATTGTGTATTTATGCCTCAACCCCCAGGGGGTCCCAGGGGGCCCCATTACAGGTATCACCTGTACATATGTAAGACAAGGCAAGATGTGTGGAATGGCAGGAAATCTGCTTTAAAACTGTAAAATGTTCTCTCCGCCAACAACAGGGATGTGAGCAGTTTGGGGTTGCATGCTGGGGGTTTGTTTCTACGTCGATAAATGACAATATCAAGCCAGAACTTTTCCACCTATAAAAATGTGTGTGTCCAGACCTTATTATTTCAACCACCTTGTGTCCCAGGTCTAAATCAGTCCCTGATTAGACAGAAAAATAGCTGTGGAACTGGCTTCAAGGTCCAGATATTAATTTGAGGGAAATATCAAAAACCAAAGGTTACCTTCACTATCTGCTGGACAGCCGTGTTGGGTATGAGCAGGTGCAAAGGCGTTAGAGAATAGTAGATTACATCCGGGAAGTTCTTCAATGTTCTCATCCAACTACGGAACCCCACTGAGTCGTTACGGTTGAGTGACAGCTCCCCCGGCCAACCAGAGCCTCCCACCACCTTGGTGTGGTGGCTGAGGAAGCTAGAGCTGTAGGAGGTCTTCGAGTCATGGTTGTCCAGAACTTTTGAGCACCTTTCGTCGCTAGAGGAAACTGATATCCCAGCGTTTACCTTAAAGCCCCTGGACAAGCAGGACTCCACCTGAGAGATGGAATACAGAGCCATATATTCAGAGAGTTGTTTATAAGGTTTCTTCCATAAAAGACTGATGCATTTACTACGTGGGCAATATTAATCAATGGAGTTTTCTGAATGTAACTGAACGTCTAGAAATATATGCAAAAAATGTTGTGCTGTAGGTTTTCGCTGTAATCTAGTAACTGATTCTAATAATTAGCTGGTTGATGAGCTGAATCAGGTTAGTTACAACTGGGGTTGGAGCGAAAACCTACAGGAGGATAGTTCTCCAAGAAACAAGGTTGGAGAGCAATAGACGTAGATAGATGTAAACCTACAGGAGGGTATCTCTCCAGGAACTGGTTTGGAGAGCCCTGGACTAGATTGATGTAAACCTACAGGATGTTAGCTCTCCAGGAACAGTGTTCAAGAGCCATGATCTAACAGTATACGGCTCTGGTGGTACGTAATTGTTACAGATTGCTGTTTGAATTCCTGTAGTTTCCTTTAATGGAAAATGTCCTCTATTACAGCAGGCATTGAGACTAAGTAAGTCACCTGGTTTGTAGAGAGTCTCTTAAGTGAGGCCTGACAGGTGCGTATTGCTGTGATCATCGTCAGCCGGCCTCCCAGGTCAACTTGGCGGATGTAGTGAGTCCCATAGGTGTCTATGAGCCGGCGGTACTGGGCCTTGGAAGTCTTAGAGTATGAACTCAGACGATCAATGTCCTTACGGAACTCATCGCTGAGAGTTGGAGTGTTTGGCGTGCGATAACTGGAACACAGGAATTAGCATATCAGATGTGTTTTAAAATATGACACAGACGACCTTGATCTACAAATGGTTGACACTTCTCAACCCTATAGCATAAAGAAGCAATATTCCTTTGGGTATCGCGGTAACAGCAGGTCACATACAATGAACTTCTGTCGCCGACAGAGATGGCCACCTCGCTTCGCGTTCCTAAGAAACTTATTTAGCAGTATTTGCTTTTTTATGTGTTATTTCTTACATTGTTACCCCAGGTAATCTTAGGTTGTATTACATACAGTATGGAGGAACTATTAGATATAAGAGCAACGCCAACTCCCCAACATTACGACCAAGAATACGACTTTCCAGAAGAGGATCTTCTGTTTTGCCCACCACCCAGGACAATGGATCGGATCCCATCCGGCGACCCAAAACAATGATGCCGTAGAAGGGGCAGACGGAGAGGTCTTCTGGTCGGGCTCCATAGACGGGCACATCGCGCACCACTCCCGAGCACACTACTCACCAATGTCCATACTCTAGACAACAAGGTAGACGAAATCCATGCAAGAGTAGCCTTGCAGAGAGACATCAGAGACCGTAATATTATTTGTTTCACGGATACATGGCTCACTCGAGACACGCTATAGGAGTCGGTGCAGCCAGCTGGTTTCTTCACGCATTGCGCCTACAGAAACAAGCATCTTTCTGATAAGAAGAAGGGTGGGGGTGTATTCCTTATGATTAACGAGACGTGGTGTGATCCTAACAACATACAGGAACTCAAGTCCTTCTGTTCACCTGACTCAGAATTCCTCACAATCAAATGCTGACCGCATTATCTACCTAGAGAATTCTCTTCGATTATAATCACAGCTGCATATATCCCCCCCAGCAGACACATCGATGGCCCTGAACAAACTTCATCTGACTCTATGTAAACTGGAAATACATATCCTGAGGCTGCTTTATTGTAGCTTGGGATTTTAACAAGGCGAATCTGGAAACATGGCTCGCTAAATTCTATCAGAATATCGATTGCGCAACCACGGCTGGCAAAACCCTAGATCATTGTTATTCTAACTTCAGTGATGCATATAAGGCCCTCCCCCACCCTCCTTTCGGAAAAGCTGACCACGACTCCATTTTGTTGCTCCCAGCCTATAGACGGAAACTAAAACAGGAAGCTCCCGCGCTCAGGTCTGTTCAATGCTGGGCCGACCAATCGGATTCCACGCTTCAAGATTGCTTTGATCACATGGACTGGGATATGTTCCGCATTGCGGCGAACAACAACACTTATTCGGTGAGCGGGTTTATTAGCAAGTGCATCGGCGATGTTGTACCCACAGCGTCTATTAAAACATTCCCAAACCAGAAATCGTGGATTGATGGCAGCATTCGCGAAAAACAGAAAGCGTGAATCACTGCTTTTAATCAGAGCAAAGTAGAAGACAAAGACAAAGTAGAGTCTCAAGTCAACGGCTCAGACACTAGAGGTATGTGGCAGGGTCTACAGTCAATCACGGACTATAAAAGGAAAACCAGCCCCGTCGCGGACCAGGACTAAACAACTTTTTTTACCAAAACATGTGGGATCTACTTCACTGCAGCCGACGTGAGCAAAACATTTAAACGTGTTAACCCTTGCAGGGCTGCAGGCCCAGACGGCATCCCCAGCCGCATCCCCAGAGCATGCGCAGACCAGCTGGTTGGTGTGTTTACGGACATATTCAATCAATCCTTTTCCCAGTCTCCTGTCCCCACATGCTTCAAGAGGGCTATCATAGTTCCTGTTCCCAAGAAAGCTAAGGTAACTGAGCTAAATGACTACCGCCCCGTAGCACTCACTTCCGTCATCATGAAGTACTTTGAGAGACTAGTCAAGGACCATATCACCTCCACCCTACCTGACACTCCAATTTGCTTACCGCCCCAATAGGTCCACAGGCGACGCAAACCCAATCACACTGAACACTGTCCTAACCCATCTGGACAAGAGGAATACCTACGTGAGAATGCTGTTCATCGACTACAGCTCAGCATTTAAAACCACTTCAAACTCGTCATCAAGCTCGAGACCCTGGGTCGACCCCGCCCTGTGCAACTGGGTCCTGGACTTCCTGACGGGCGGCACCCAGGTGGTGAGGGTAGGTAACAACATCTCCACCCCGCTGATCTTCAACACTGGGGCCCCACAAGGGTGCGTTCTCAGCCCTCTCCTGTACTCCCTGTTCACCCACGACTGCGTGGCCATGCACGCCTCCAACTCAACCATCAAGTTTGCAGACGACACTACAGTGGTAGGCTTGATTACCAACAACGACGAGACGGCCTACAGGGAGGAAGTGAGGGCCCTCGGAGTGTGGAGTCAGGAAAATAACCTCACACTCAACGTCAGCAAAACAAAGGAGATGACTTTAGGAAACAGCAGAGGGAGCATCCCCCTATCCACATCGACAATACAGGAGTGGAGAGGGTAGAACGTTTTAAGTTCCTCGGCATACACATCACGGACAAACTGAAATGGTCCACCCACACAGACAACGTCGTGAAGAAGGCGCAGCAGCTCATCTTCAACCTCAGGAGGCTGAAGAAATTCGGCTTGTCACCAAAAACAATCACAAACTTTTACAGCACAATCGAGAGCATCCTGTCGGGCTGTATCACCGCCTGGTATGGCAACTGCTCCGCCCATAACCGTAAGGCTCTCCAGAGGGTAGTGAGGTCTGCACAACGCATCACGGGGGCAATCTACCTGCTCTCCAGGACACCTACAGCACCCGATCTCACAGGAAGGCATAAAGATCAGCAAGGACATCAACCACCCGAGCCACTGCCTGTTCACACCACTATCATCTAGAAGGCGAGGTCAGTACAGGTGCATCAAAGCTGGGACCGAGAGACTGAAAAACAGCTTCTATCTCAAGGCCATCAGACTGCTAAACAGCAATCACTAACTCAGAGAGGCTGCTGCCTACATTGATACCTAATCACTGGAGACTTTAATAAATGTATCACTAGTCACTTTAAACAATGCCACTTTAAATAATGCAGCTTTAAAATGTTTACATATCTTACATTACTTATGTCATATGTATATGCTGTACTTTATACCATCTACTGCACCTTGCCTATGCCACTCGGCCATCGCTCATCCATGTACTTATATGTACATATTCTCATTCACCCCTTTACTTGGTGTGTATTAGGTAGTTGTTGCGGAATTGTTAGATTACTTGTTAGATATTACTGCACTGTTGTAACTAGAAGCACAAGCATTTCGTTACACTCGCATTAACATCTGCTAACCATGTGTATATGACCAAAACATTTTGATTTGATTTGACTTGGTATAGAGACATTAACTTGAATCTAAATATGTATTTAAATGTTATTGTGACAGTTATTGTGACGCCTCCAGGGGCCAAATCCCCGTAACTGTATCTTTTCAGAATATATACCATATATCTACCACTGTGCCAAATTTGGTGCTTTTATCACAAACCTTTGAGACCACATTCTTAGCTCAGCCACGCACCACAAGTATACAAAAGAGAGATTATTTTTATTTCCTCTATATAAACACAGAAATCATCATAAATTAGGATATGTCGGTAAGAAGTTGCTTGACAAAATTTAGAAAGTTAGCATTTTGTTCCAGGGATGTCCCCTAAGATGTTTTTAGGACGTTCTTGCTATATGTTTTCCAGGCAAGCAAGGATGTTTTTGGGGATGTTCTCAGAACGCTTTGTCATAGTCCCCTGGAGGGTTTGTCTAGTTCCCGGTTTGTTCCAAGGATGTCCCGAAAGGCATTTTTATGACGTTCTTGGGTTGCAGTTGCATGATACCCTGGAGGTTTTTGTCTCGCTCAAATGTTGTCATTTTGACTTTTTGCATCCCCATGTTGTAAAAAAAAGTTTCACATGAGATCATGTTTTCACATGTGTAGTTGCATGTTATCACATGTTGCTTTAAAATGTTGTCACATGTTATCACACAAGATCACCTGGGAAAAGCATGTGTTTTATCTGTAAGGGAAGCTCTATGAAAGATGAACAAATCATCATTATTGTTGTTATTACCTGTAGTAACGGCAGCGGAGGTTCTGTGAGAAGAAAGAGTGGCGGTCCTCTTTGGTCTTGGTCGTGGCAAAGATGGCTACATCCGACTGGGACCCTCCCATCTCTATGCTAGCGCCCACATCCTTCGCCACACTCACACTCACCGGTCCCACAGGTACGCTTACAGACACCTTCGCCTCATTACTCAAACCCCCCTTCCATTTTGTAGAGATCTCGCTGGTAGTGGACTGTGCCAGGTTACTGGAGGAGAGAAGAGGAGAGGATAGGTGAGGGAGGATAGGTGAGGAGAGCAGAGGAGAGATGTTTACTGTCTAATTTCCATCAAGTAAACAGTCAGAACCCATCCTACTCACCTGACAGAGGCATGAGAGTGGCTGGAGATATCCTCAGTACAGTGGCTGTACGGCCTCCAGTCTACAACAGACAGGGTTATTTTCTGCAGCTCGTTCCCCTGTAGGGGGTTACTACACAGTGTACAGGTTTTACTGGGGGACCTTTACGTTTCAGGGTCACCACGTCAAACCCCTCCCCTGCCAGGTTGTGACCAGGGACAAATGGGACGGAGTCACACTGGGATCAGTTGGCAGTACGACAGGTGAGGGCGGAGTCCAGTTGAGAAAGGAGGAGAGGAAGGGAGAAGAGGAGAGGGGCTGGGAAGGTCATTACTTAACTAAAGGGAGGGAGGCGAGGCAGAAGAGAGAGAGAGAGAGAGAGAAAGGGAGAAGAGCAAGTTTGAGATGTTTGGGGAAGAATTTCGCAGACAGAAGGGAGGAGAGAAAGTGAGAGGTTTAAAACTTCTTAAGGCTAGGGGGCAGTATTTTGACGTCTGGATGAAAAGCCCAAAGTAAACTGCCTGCTACTCAGGCCCAGAAGCTAGGATATGCATACAATTGGTAGATTTGGATAGAAAACACCATCAAGGTTTTAAAACTGTTAAAGTAATGTCTGTGAGTATACCATAACTGATTTGGCAGGCAAAACTCTGAGGACAAACCATCCAGGGGAAAAAGGTCATAGGATTTCCCAAAAGTTTCTATGGGAAGCACTATTTATGAGGAACCTGGTTGCAGTTCCTATGGCTTCCACTAGATGTCAACAGTCTTTAAAAAATGTTCTATGTTATTCTTTTGAGAAATGAAGAAGTAGTGCTATTCATTGTAAGTGTCACTCCAGGTGGACTCTACTGTTTTGGTGCGCGTGAACTGAAATGCGCTAAACGTTGTTTTTCTCCAGTTTTAGAAACAGATTATTATCGATTATTTACATTTCAGGATACCTGAGGTTGGATCAGGAACATTGCTTGAAATGTTTGGACCAAATTTACAGGTAAGTTATTAGATACTTTGTAGTCATGTTGGGAGAGTTGGTACCAGTGTATTTCTGAATCAAACGCTTCAAATAAATGGACATTTTGGGGATATAAAGACGGAATTTATCGAACAAAACAATCATTCATTGTGTCAATGAGACATTTGGGATTGCAAAAAGAAGAAGATCTTCAAAAGTAAGGCATTTCTTATATGTCTATTTCTGACTATTTTCATGTTTGTATGCGGGGCGCTGTCCTTTCGTTGTAAAGCCTTTTTGAAATCTGACACAGCTGCACAGCTGAGCTTTTCCCACAAGAACAGTTTTGATGAACAGTGAACAAATATCTCGTGGCCGTTTTAGGGATGCGGCCACTCAAACAGAGTCAAATATACATCCATCTCCTTTTTGTTGAAAGGCGGTACAAGTCTGCTGTTTGAACCAAGATCAAACTCTGTTGAGGATGGCCTGACTGGATTCTGACTTCCAGATCTATCTGCCTGTGTAGCGCTTCCAGCTCCATCTCTTTTAATTGAATGGCATGCACACATTCTTCATGTTCTAGTCTGGCTGCACGTTCTCTTTCCCTTTCCTGGTGCTCAAGTCTGAATTTCAGAGGTTACAATCTCCTTTTAGTGAGTTTTATACATTTAAAGGGGAACTCCACTCCACTTTTTTTTCATTAGCCCACTGTTGTAAAATATAAGGACAACAACCAACAAGACACTGCCTGTTCACACCACTATCATCCAGAAGGCTAGGTCAGTGCAGGTTATCAAAGCTGGGACCGAGAGACTGAAAAACACCTATCTCAAGGCCATCAGATGGTTAAACAGCCATCAGTAGCACCTTAGAGGCGGCTGCTCTATATACATAGGCTTTAAATCACAAGGCACTTTAATAATGTTTACTCTTTCTTGCATTACAGTATATACATATATATATATACATATGAGATGAGTATTCTATTCTAATCTACTGTAGGTTGGTCTATGTCGCTCTGACATTGCTCGTCCAAATATTTATATATTTTTAATTCCATTCCTTTACTTTGGATTTGTGTGTATTGTTGTGTATTGTTGTGTATTGTTGTGTATTGTTGTGTATTGTTGTGTATTGTGTGTATTGTGTGTATTGTGTGTATTGTGTGTATTGTGTGTATTGTTGTGTATTGTTGTGTATTGTGTGTATTGTTGTGTATTGTGTGTATTGTGTGTATTGTTGTGTATTGTGTGTATTGTGTGTATTGTGTGTATTGTTGTGTATTGTTGTGTATTGTGTGTATTGTGTGTATTGTGTGTATTGTGTGTATTGTTGTGTATTGTGTGTATTGTGTGTATTGTTGTGTATTGTGTGTATTGTGTGTATTGTTGTGTATTGTGTGTATTGTTGTGTATTGTTGTGTATTGTGTGTATTGTGTGTATTGTTGTGTATTGTGTGTATTGTGTGTATTGTGTGTATTGTTGTGTATTGTTGTGTATTGTGTGTATTGTGTGTATTGTTGTGTATTGTGTGTATTGTTGTGTATTGTGTGTATTGTGTGTATTGTTGTGTATTGTGTGTATTGTGTGTATTGTTGTGTATTGTGTGTATTGTGTGTATTGTGTGTATTGTGTGTATTGTTGTGTATTGTTGTGTATTGTTGTGTATTGTGTGTATTGTGTGTATTGTTGTGTATTGTGTGTATTGTGTGTATTGTGTGTATTGTTGTGTATTGTGTGTATTGTGTGTATTGTGTGTATTGTTGTGTATTGTGTGTATTGTGTGTATTGTGTGTATTGTTGTATTGTGTATTTCTCTACACCTGCAATAACATCTGTTAAACACGTATATATATGTCACCAATAAAATGTGATTTTATCTGTCAGCTCCGTTTGCATAGACTGTGTAGACCCCTTCATCTGACTCAAGAGCTTCCACAGTAAACACTGTAATGATAATCTCTCAGTGACAGCTCCCCGGTCCCGTCCCCATCAAACAACAAATATTATTTTATACAAAACTTCTCTCCCCCTTTTCTTCATTCCAACCTATTTTTAACTTCACTTCTGGTCAATCATGTATTTTACTACTGTATTGATTTGAGCTTACAGCACCTGGCATTCCCCGGTGGTCTGCCATCCAAGTGCTAACCAGCCCCAACCACTGAGATCAGACAGGATCAGATATTCTGATAAAGATATTCTGATAAACCCACAATCCCTTTGAAAAAAAACTCTTCAAAATCCCCTTGACCTGTCCTATACATCAGTCCCACCTCCTTCCTTAACCAGTCCTTCAAATGTTTTTCTTAGTTACCCTCTATTCCTCAAACCTTGCTAAATTTCTCCTTGAATATATTGTGTCTGGCATGTGACAGTACGTAATTTAAACACCATACATTATCTCCTTTCCACCAAACCAAATCACATCAACCTCCTCCAAGTCTAACCCCCAGTACTTCTCCACTAATTATTTCAACCTATCCTGAAATCCCTTCAGTTCATCAAAATGTGTGAATTCCAGACTATTATATTTCAGGACTATATTTTTTCATATTTCCTTCACTTCCAGTCCCTGGAAGACCTGTTTCCATACCCTCTCCGCCGCAGGCTCCCTCACTCTGCTCTCCAGAAGTGCCCAGGAGCATTCCTTCACTTTCACTTCTGAGAAAGCCCTCACTGTTCCCCCCTTAACTATTCTCAACTCAGGTAAACCTTCTCCCCTGCTCTTAGTTCTCTGTCAACCTCTTCACCCACTCTCCCGGTATACACTAGTTGATTTGATTATATATGTTCTCTATAGTCCCTCTGCACACCTCCTCATCTATCTCCCATACTGTATCCAGGATCGCCTGCTCCGGTAAGAACCCCAGCACCATCTCGTACCGGAAGATCCTAGACTCCAGCACCCTTCCCTCACTCTTAATCACTGGACTCAAGAACACAGGTGACTCCAACATCTCTCCTGTCCTCTCACATGTGTACTCTACCTTGTAAAAGAACTCACCCCAGGCCTTTAACTCTTCCCTGTCAAATTCCAGTCCCCTCTCATACATTCCTGGTTTTAAACACATCAACAATCCATAATCCCCCCCCCCCCCACTTTCTTTCAACACTCTGGTAGATTTAACACACTTAGCACATATACATACTTTGACATTAACAATGCATTCACTATTACAGCTTTTCCCCTCAGTTTCAATACCCTTTGCTTCCAATAAATCAATGTTGTTTTTATTTTATTCAACACTCCCGGCCATGTATAATCTCTTGCCTCCCTTTCTTCCTCTCCCTAACACTTTCCCCTTTACTGCTTCTAATGGAAAGTCCCATTTCCCTGTGTTCCCTTTTCCTATACACAGCATTTCAGACTTCTCCATGTTTACCTTTGCCCCTGAAGCCTGTCCATAAACATTGAAACATTCCATTATTTTATTCACACTGTTTACATCTCTTACTGTACATGTTGTGTCATCTGCATAAAGGGTGAATTGAAGATGTAGACTTTTATTTCCCTCACCAACTTTAAACATCTGCTATCAGAGCAGCTAACCGATCGCTGCAGCTGTACATAGTCCATCTGTAAATAGCCCACCCAATTTACCTACCTCATCCCCATACTGTTTTTATTTAGGTACTTTTCTGCTCTTTTGCACTCCAGTATTTCTACTTGCACATCATCTGCTCATCTATCACTCCAGTGTTAATCTGCTAAATTGTAATTATTCGCTCCTATGGCCTATTTATTGCCTACCTCCTCATGCCTTTTACACACACTGTATATAGATTTTTTTTCTTCTACTGTGTTATTGACTTGTTAATTGTTTACTCCATGTGTAACTCTGTGTTATTGTCTGTTCACACTGCTATGCTTTATCTTGGCCAGGTCGCAGTTGTAAATGAGAACTTGTTCTCAACTAGCCTACCTGGTTAAATAAAGGTGTTCTCAACTAGCCTACCTGGTTAAATAAAGGTGTTCTCAACTAGCCTACCTGGTTAAATAAAGGTGTTCTCAACTAGCCTACCTGGTTAAATAAAGGTGAAATAAAAATAAATGAAAAATTACACTTACCCGGCATGCTTATTCCCCTGATTTGCTTCTCCTTCTTAATACATGCTGCCAGTGGCTCTACAGACATACTATACAATAATGCTGACAGTGGACATCCCTGCCTTATCGATCTACCCAGTGGGAAAGAGTCTGTGAGCAGACCATAGCATTTGACCATACTTTTTGCATTCTCATGCAACAATTTCACCCAGTTCCTTATTCTTTTCCCAACTCCTATTTTTAGCAGGAATATATGCTCCACCCTGTCTAATGCCTTATTTAAATCTAGACAGAGGTTCACACCTCCTCCCTCCCTCATATCATTCACTACATCCCTTATTGTACACAGTGTATCAGCCACATCCCTCCCCTGGACCCCATATGCCTGGGTGGGCACAATAATGCATGATCTTATTCATCGTGTTGTCCAGAGCATTCACTAGAATATTATAGCCACAATTTAAGTGTCAACACTCTGTAGTTCTTAAAACTATTATTTTCACCTGTGCCCTTATATAATAGGGTTAGCACCCCCAATCCCCTTATATAATAGGGTTAGCACCCCCAATCCCCTTATATAATAGGGTTAGCACCCCCAATCCCCTTATATAATAGGGTTAGCACCCCCAATCCCCTTATATAATAGGGTTAGCACCCCCAATCCCCTTATATAATAGGGTTAGCACCCCCAATCCCCTTATATATATATATATATCCTTTTTTCGTCTTCATTATACTTCCGTGGGTCTTAGCCATTAGATCCGTCCGTACACAAACTGGGGTGAGTCATCCTAACAGCACTCAGCTGACAGGGAACACACAAAAATTCTTAATACAAAAACAAAATCTCAATTATACTATAAAGTACGATTTAGGCAGACAAAATATCCTCTTGCTCAAACACAGTTTCTCCTCTCACAGGTGTTCTCACTCTCATTCACAAATCGGTTAGGACATCTACTTTGTGCATGACACAATAATTTTTTCCAGCAATTGTTTACAGACAGATTTTTCCACTTATAATTCACTGTATCACAATTCCAATGGGTCAGAAGTTTACATACACTAAGTTGACTGTGCCTTTAAACAGCTTGGAAAATTCCAGAAAATTATGTCATGGCTTTAGAAGCTTCTGATAGGTGTACCTGTGGATGTATTTCAAGGCCTACCTTCAAACTCAGTGCCTCTTTGCTTGACATCATGGGAAAATCAAAAGAAATCAGCCAAGACCTCATAAAAAAATTGTAGACCTCCACAACTCTGGTTCATACTTGGGAGCAATTTCCAAACACCTGAAGGTACCACGTTCATCTGTACAAACAATAGTATACAAGCATAAACACCATGGGACCACGCAGCCGTCAAACCGCTCAGGAAGGAGACGCGTTCTGTCTCCTAGAGATGAATCTACTTTGGTGTGAAAGGCTTGTGGAAGGCTAACTGAAACGTTTGACCCAAGTTATTAAACAATTTAAAGTCAATGCTACCAAATACTAATCGAGTGTATGTAAACTTCTGACCCACTGGGAATGTGATGAAAGAAATAAAATGTTGTCACATGTTATCACACAAGATCACCTGGGAAAAGCATGTGTTTTATCTGTAAGGGAAGCTCTATGAAAGATGAACAAATCATCATTATTGTTGTTATTACCTGTAGTAACGGCAGCGGAGGTTCTGTGAGAAGAAAGAGTGGCGGTCCTCTTTGGTCTTGGTCGTGGCAAAGATGGCTACATCCGACTGGGACCCTCCCATCTCTATGCTAGCGCCCACATCCTTCGCCACACTCACACTCACCGGTCCCACAGGTACGCTTACAGACACCTTCGCCTCATTACTCAAACCCCCCTTCCATTTTGTAGAGATCTCGCTGGTAGTGGACTGTGCCAGGTTACTGGAGGAGAGAAGAGGAGAGGATAGGTGAGGGAGGATAGGTGAGGAGAGCAGAGGAGAGATGTTTACTGTCTAATTTCCATCAAGTAAACAGTCAGAACCCATCCTACTCACCTGACAGAGGCATGAGAGTGGCTGGAGATATCCTCAGTACAGTGGCTGTACGGCCTCCAGTCTACAACAGACAGGGTTATTTTCTGCAGCTCGTTCCCCTGTAGGGGGTTACTACACAGTGTACAGGTTTTACTGGGGGACCTTTACGTTTCAGGGTCACCACGTCAAACCCCTCCCCTGCCAGGTTGTGACCAGGGACAAATGGGACGGAGTCACACTGGGATCAGTTGGCAGTACGACAGGTGAGGGCGGAGTCCAGTTGAGAAAGGAGGAGAGGAAGGGAGAAGAGGAGAGGGGCTGGGAAGGTCATTACTTAACTAAAGGGAGGGAGGCGAGGCAGAAGAGAGAGAGAGAGAGAGAGAAAGGGAGAAGAGCAAGTTTGAGATGTTTGGGGAAGAATTTCGCAGACAGAAGGGAGGAGAGAAAGTGAGAGGTTTAAAACTTCTTAAGGCTAGGGGGCAGTATTTTGACGTCTGGATGAAAAGCCCAAAGTAAACTGCCTGCTACTCAGGCCCAGAAGCTAGGATATGCATACAATTGGTAGATTTGGATAGAAAACACCATCAAGGTTTTAAAACTGTTAAAGTAATGTCTGTGAGTATACCATAACTGATTTGGCAGGCAAAACTCTGAGGACAAACCATCCAGGGGAAAAAGGTCATAGGATTTCCCAAAAGTTTCTATGGGAAGCACTATTTATGAGGAACCTGGTTGCAGTTCCTATGGCTTCCACTAGATGTCAACAGTCTTTAAAAAATGTTCTATGTTATTCTTTTGAGAAATGAAGAAGTAGTGCTATTCATTGTAAGTGTCACTCCAGGTGGACTCTACTGTTTTGGTGCGCGTGAACTGAAATGCGCTAAACGTTGTTTTTCTCCAGTTTTAGAAACAGATTATTATCGATTATTTACATTTCAGGATACCTGAGGTTGGATCAGGAACATTGCTTGAAATGTTTGGACCAAATTTACAGGTAAGTTATTAGATACTTTGTAGTCATGTTGGGAGAGTTGGTACCAGTGTATTTCTGAATCAAACGCTTCAAATAAATGGACATTTTGGGGATATAAAGACGGAATTTATCGAACAAAACAATCATTCATTGTGTCAATGAGACATTTGGGATTGCAAAAAGAAGAAGATCTTCAAAAGTAAGGCATTTCTTATATGTCTATTTCTGACTATTTTCATGTTTGTATGCGGGGCGCTGTCCTTTCGTTGTAAAGCCTTTTTGAAATCTGACACAGCTGCACAGCTGAGCTTTTCCCACAAGAACAGTTTTGATGAACAGTGAACAAATATCTCGTGGCCGTTTTAGGGATGCGGCCACTCAAACAGAGTCAAATATACATCCATCTCCTTTTTGTTGAAAGGCGGTACAAGTCTGCTGTTTGAACCAAGATCAAACTCTGTTGAGGATGGCCTGACTGGATTCTGACTTCCAGATCTATCTGCCTGTGTAGCGCTTCCAGCTCCATCTCTTTTAATCGAATGGCATGCACACATTCTTCATGTTCTAGTCTGGCTGCACGTTCTCTTTCCCTTTCCTGGTGCTCAAGTCTGAATTTCAGAGGTTACAATCTCCTTTTAGTGAGTTTTATACATTTAAAGGGGAACTCCACTCCACTTTTTTTTCATTAGCCCACTGTTGTAAAATATAAGGACAACAACCAACAAGACACTGCCTGTTCACACCACTATCATCCAGAAGGCTAGGTCAGTGCAGGTTATCAAAGCTGGGACCGAGAGACTGAAAAACACCTATCTCAAGGCCATCAGATGGTTAAACAGCCATCAGTAGCACCTTAGAGGCGGCTGCTCTATATACATTTAAATCACAAGGCACTTTAATAATGTTTACTCTTTCTTGCATTACAGTATATACATATGAGATGAGTATTCTATTCTAATCTACTGTAGGTTGGTCTATGTCGCTCTGACATTGCTCGTCCAAATATTTATATATTTTTAATTGCATTCCTTTACTTTGGATTTGTGTGTATTGTTGTGTATTGTGTGTATTGTTGTGTATTGTGTGTATTGTTGTGTATTGTTGTGTATTGTGTGTATTGTGTGTATTGTTGTGTATTGTGTGTATTGTGTGTATTGTTGTGTATTGTGTGTATTGTTGTGTATTGTTGTGTATTGTGTGTATTGTGTGTATTGTGTGTATTGTGTGTATTGTTGTGTATTGTTGTGTATTGTGTGTATTGTGTGTATTGTTGTGTATTGTTGTGTATTGTGTGTATTGTGTGTATTGTTGTGTATTGTGTGTATTGTGTGTATTGTGTGTATTGTTGTGTATTGTGTGTATTGTGTGTATTGTGTGTATTGTGTGTATTGTGTGTAGTGTGTGTATTGTGTGTATTGTGTGTATTGTGTGTATTGTGTGTATTGTTGTGTATTGTGTGTAGTGTGTGTATTGTGTGTATTGTTGTGTATTGTGTGTATTGTGTGTAGTGTGTGTATTGTTGTGAAATGTTTAGATGTTACATGTCAGACATTACTGCACTGTTGGAGCTAGAAACACAAGCATTTCTCTACACCTGCAATAACATCTGTTAAACACGTATATATATGTCACCAATAAAATGTGATTTTATCTGTCAGCTCCGTTTGCATAGACTGTGTAGACCCCTTCATCTGACTCAAGAGCTTCCACAGTAAACGCTGTAATGATAATCTCTCAGTGACAGCTCCCCGGTCCCGTCCCCATCAAACAACAAATATTATTTTATACAAAACTTCTCTCCCCCTTTTCTTCATTCCAACCTATTTTTAACTTCACTTCTGGTCAATCATGTATTTTACTACTGTATTGATTTGAGCTTACAGCACCTGGCATTCCCCGGTGGTCTGCCATCCAAGTGCTAACCAGCCCCAACCACTGAGATCAGACAGGATCAGATATTCTGATAAAGATATTCTGATAAACCCACAATCCCTTTGAAAAAAAACTCTTCAAAATCCCCTTGACCTGTCCTATACATCAGTCCCACCTCCTTCCTTAACCAGTCCTTCAAATGTTTTTCTTAGTTACCCTCTATTCCTCAAACCTTGCTAAATTTCTCCTTGAATATATTGTGTCTGGCATGTGACAGTACGTAATTTAAACACCATACATTATCTCCTTTCCACCAAACCAAATCACATCAACCTCCTCCAAGTCTAACCCCCAGTACTTCTCCACTAATTATTTCAACCTATCCTGAAATCCCTTCAGTTCATCAAAATGTGTGAATTCCAGACTATTATATTTCAGGACTATATTTTTTCATATTTCCTTCACTTCCAGTCCCTGGAAGACCTGTTTCCATACCCTCTCCGCCGCAGGCTCCCTCACTCTGCTCTCCAGAAGTGCCCAGGAGCATTCCTTCACTTTCACTTCTGAGAAAGCCCTCACTGTTCCCCCCTTAACTATTCTCAACTCAGGTAAACCTTCTCCCCTGCTCTTAGTTCTCTGTCAACCTCTTCACCCACTCTCCCGGTATACACTAGTTGATTTGATTATATATGTTCTCTATAGTCCCTCTGCACACCTCCTCATCTATCTCCCATACTGTATCCAGGATCGCCTGCTCCGGTAAGAACCCCAGCACCATCTCGTACCGGAAGATCCTAGACTCCAGCACCCTTCCCTCACTCTTAATCACTGGACTCAAGAACACAGGTGACTCCAACATCTCTCCTGTCCTCTCACATGTGTACTCTACCTTGTACAAGAACTCACCCCAGGCCTTTAACTCTTCCCTGTCAAATTCCAGTCCCCTCTCATACATTCCTGGTTTTAAACACATCAACAATCCATAACCCCCCCCCCCCCCCACTTTCTTTCAACACTCTGGTAGATTTAACACACTTAGCACATATACATACTTTGACATTAACAATGCATTCACTATTACAGCTTTTCCCCTCAGTTTCAATACCCTTTGCTTCCAATAAATCAATGTTGTTTTTATTTTATTCAACACTCCCGGCCATGTATAATCTCTTGCCTCCCTTTCTTCCTCTCCCTAACACTTTCCCCTTTACTGCTTCTAATGGAAAGTCCCATTTCCCTGTGTTCCCTTTTCCTATACACAGCATTTCAGACTTCTCCATGTTTACCTTTGCCCCTGAAGCCTGTCCATAAACATTGAAACATTCCATTATTTTATTCACACTGTTTACATCTCTTACTGTACATGTTGTGTCATCTGCATAAAGGGTGAATTGAAGATGTAGACTTTTATTTCCCTCACCAACTTTAAACATCTGCTATCAGAGCAGCTAACCGATCGCTGCAGCTGTACATAGTCCATCTGTAAATAGCCCACCCAATTTACCTACCTCATCCCCATACTGTTTTTATTTAGGTACTTTTCTGCTCTTTTGCACTCCAGTATTTCTACTTGCACATCATCTGCTCATCTATCACTCCAGTGTTAATCTGCTAAATTGTAATTATTCGCTCCTATGGCCTATTTATTGCCTACCTCCTCATGCCTTTTACACACACTGTATATAGATTTTTTTTCTTCTACTGTGTTATTGACTTGTTAATTGTTTACTCCATGTGTAACTCTGTGTTATTGTCTGTTCACACTGCTATGCTTTATCTTGGCCAGGTCGCAGTTGTAAATGAGAACTTGTTCTCAACTAGCCTACCTGGTTAAATAAAGGTGTTCTCAACTAGCCTACCTGGTTAAATAAAGGTGTTCTCAACTAGCCTACCTGGTTAAATAAAGGTGTTCTCAACTAGCCTACCTGGTTAAATAAAGGTGAAATAAAAATAAATGAAAAATTACACTTACCCGGCATGCTTATTCCCCTGATTTGCTTCTCCTTCTTAATACATGCTGCCAGTGGCTCTACAGACATACTATACAATAATGCTGACAGTGGACATCCCTGCCTTATCGATCTACCC
Organism: Oncorhynchus kisutch; assembly: GCF_002021735.2. Lineage (NCBI taxonomy): Eukaryota > Metazoa > Chordata > Actinopteri > Salmoniformes > Salmonidae > Oncorhynchus > Oncorhynchus kisutch. Next base: position 9,194,893 of record NW_022261978.1, on the reverse strand, counting down.
AGTGGGAAAGAGTCTGTGAGCAGACCATAGCATTTGACCATACTTTTTGCATTCTCATGCAACAATTTCACCCAGTTCCTTATTCTTTTCCCAACTCCTATTTTTAGCAGGAATATATGCTCCACCCTGTCTAATGCCTTATTTAAATCTAGACAGAGGTTCACACCTCCTCCCTCCCTCATATCATTCACTACATCCCTTATTGTACACAGTGTATCAGCCACATCCCTCCCCTGGACCCCATATGCCTGGGTGGGCACAATAATGCATGATCTTATTCATCGTGTTGTCCAGAGCATTCACTAGAATATTATAGCCACAATTTAAGTGTCAACACTCTGTAGTTCTTAAAACTATTATTTTCACCTGTGCCCTTATATAATAGGGTTAGCACCCCCAATCCCCTTATATAATAGGGTTAGCACCCCCAATCCCCTTATATAATAGGGTTAGCACCCCCAATCCCCTTATATAATAGGGTTAGCACCCCCAATCCCCTTATATAATAGGGTTAGCACCCCCAATCCCCTTATATAATAGGGTTAGCACCCCCAATCCCCTTATATATATATATATATCCTTTTTTCGTCTTCATTATACTTCCGTGGGTCTTAGCCATTAGATCCGTCCGTACACAAACTGGGGTGAGTCATCCTAACAGCACTCAGCTGACAGGGAACACACAAAAATTCTTAATACAAAAACAAAATCTCAATTATACTATAAAGTACGATTTAGGCAGACAAAATATCCTCTTGCTCAAACACAGTTTCTCCTCTCACAGGTGTTCTCACTCTCATTCACAAATCGGTTAGGACATCTACTTTGTGCATGACACAATAATTTTTTCCAGCAATTGTTTACAGACAGATTTTTCCACTTATAATTCACTGTATCACAATTCCAATGGGTCAGAAGTTTACATACACTAAGTTGACTGTGCCTTTAAACAGCTTGGAAAATTCCAGAAAATTATGTCATGGCTTTAGAAGCTTCTGATAGGTGTACCTGTGGATGTATTTCAAGGCCTACCTTCAAACTCAGTGCCTCTTTGCTTGACATCATGGGAAAATCAAAAGAAATCAGCCAAGACCTCATAAAAAAATTGTAGACCTCCACAACTCTGGTTCATACTTGGGAGCAATTTCCAAACACCTGAAGGTACCACGTTCATCTGTACAAACAATAGTATACAAGCATAAACACCATGGGACCACGCAGCCGTCAAACCGCTCAGGAAGGAGACGCGTTCTGTCTCCTAGAGATGAATCTACTTTGGTGTGAAAGGCTTGTGGAAGGCTAACTGAAACGTTTGACCCAAGTTATTAAACAATTTAAAGTCAATGCTACCAAATACTAATCGAGTGTATGTAAACTTCTGACCCACTGGGAATGTGATGAAAGAAATAAAAGCTGAAATAAATCATTCTTCCTACTATTATTCTGACATTTCACATTCTTAAAATAAAGTTGTGATCCTAACTGACCTAAGACAAGGAATTTTTACTATGATTAAATGTCAGGAATTGTGAAACTGAGTTTGAATTTGGCTAAGGTTTATGTAAACTTCCAACTTCAACTGTTTATAATCACTCAATCACTTGTTCAATAACCCTTCAGTATTCTGTAAGTCTTTGTTTTAGTGTGTGTGTGTGTGTGTGTGTGTGTGCGTGCGTGTGTGTGTGTGCATACTTAGTTTCTGGAAAGCCCTCATGCTATGGTTTCCACTGAGGTGCCATTTGTCTGTCCACATGCAACCATTGTACGTGTAAATGTGCATGTGTAATTCTGTTTGTGTTTGTATGTACTGCATGGGTATGTGGCCAGTAGCCTGTGTGGGCGTTGTACCAGCTGTGCCCTTGAGTTTGTCCTGGTGGATTTCGACAGTCCCGCTAGAGTACGTTGGCAGGAAAATGACTCTTGGCAGAAGTCCAAATCCACTGCAAACTTCCTGCTATTCTTATAGCAAAGAAAATTAAATGGCCATCAATCTTATCTCCTTACTTTTGGCAGAAGTCCAAAATGGAATATTCCTGCTGGTCTTATTACTTCTCCACGGGAAGACACAAAAACACAATTTAAATCTGCGAAGTCGCAAATCTGACAAAGATTCCTCTGAATCTAAACCTTGTCATTAAAGGCTTTAAATCCACTTACCTGTTTGAATTGGTGTGAGTGGTTATTCAGTTTGTCCTCAGATCTGGAGTCAGTGATGAAGTCTCTCTCCCTCCTCTCTGTCTGTCTGTTTTTCTCTACAGCCAGGGATGAAGGGTGTGTCTTTGGCAATCCACTGATGCTTGGAATGCAGCACTTTGGCAGCGCTTCCTGGGACTTGTAGTGCAGAGCATCACGGGCACTATGGAAGCAGGCCAAACTGAATTGACAACCCAAATAATTGCGTGGGCAGGATAGAAATGTGTCATGGGCCGGATTGGGCCTGCTGGCCTTGTCTTTGACACGTGCTCCAGATAGTATTTTTCCCCAGTCATCTGTAATGGTCTTTTATACAGAACAGCGGACTTTCTGACTATGACAAACTTTTCCAGAAAACTTTCCTAAAGCTAGTGTCCTTCATGATATTGGGAATTGTATTGATAGAGCTAAACTGAAATGTTTCTTACAGAAGAAATGTGGAAAGTACATGGATAACCATGGTAGCAATCAAAAGGGAACAGTTGGAGATTATGGGGAAATTATTAAACTAAAGGTGAGGACAAAACAGTTACGCTGTTGATTTCATGTGCATTTTACATTTACTTTTTGCAATGTTTTTTTGATAATGAAATCTGAAAATACTCTGGATACATTCAGTAACATGATAAGAATATTCATGGAAAATGTCATCCACTATTTGAAAGCATATTCTATGACAACATGGCTAGCTAAGTTATACAATACAATCTTACAATGTTAGCTTTTGAGAAGGCAATTCAGAGAAGCTGATTTCTGTGTGCATACAGTCCTAGAATAAAGGTGCCATCTTGAACCTAAAAAATGTAAAAATGTTCCTCGGTTCCCCATAGGAGAACCCTTTGAAGAAGCTTTTTTTTGGTTCCAGTTAGAACCCTATCTGTTTCCATGTAGAACTCTTTCCCAAGAGGGTTCTACATGGAACCCAAGAGTTCAAATCAAAATCAAATCAAATTGTATTGGTCACATACACATATTTAGCAGATGTGATTGCGGATCTAGTGAAATACTTGTGTTCCTAGCTCCAACAGTGCAGTAGTATCTAATAATTCACAACAATACAAACAAATCTTAAAGTAAAATGATGTAATTAAGAAATATATATATATTTGGACGAGCAGTGTCGGAGTGGCATTGACTAAGATACAGTAGAATAGAATGGAATACAGTAGATACATATGAGATGAGTAATGCATAGACTAAGATAAAGTATAATATAATACACAATATACATATGAGATGAGTAATACATAGACTAAAATACAGTAGAATAGAATACACTATATACATATGAGATGCGTAAAGCAGTATGTAAACATTATTAAAGTGACCAGTGATTCCATGTCAATGTATATAGAGCAGCAGGGCTGAGTAACCGGGTGGTAGCCGACTAGTGATGGCTATTTAACAGTCTGATGGTCTTGAGATAGAAGCTGTTTTACAGTCTCTCGGACCCAGCTCTGATGCACCTATACTGACCTCACCTTCTGGATTGTAGCGGGGTGAACAGGCCGTGGCTCGGGTGGTTGATGTCCATGAAGATCTTTTTGACCTTCCTGTGACATCGGGAGCTATAGGTGTCCTGGAGGGCAGGCAGTGTGCCCCCGGTGATGCGTTGGCCAAACAGCACCACCCTCTGGAGAGCCCTGCAGTTGCGGGCAGTGCAGTTGCCATACAACGTGGTGATACATCCTGACAGGATGCTCTCAATTGTGCGTCTGTAAAAGTGTGAGGGTTTTAGGGGCCGAGCCCAATTTCTTCAGCCTCCTGAGGTTGAAGAGGCGCTATTGCGCCTTCCTCACCACACTGTCTGTGTGGGTGGACCATTTTAGATTGTCAGTGATGTGTACGCCAAGGAACTTGAAGCTTTTCACCTTCTCCACTGTGGTCCCGTCGATGTGGATAGGGGGCGTGCTCCCTCTGCTGTCTCCTGATGTCCACGATCAGCTCCTTTGTTTTGTTGACATTGAGTGAGAGGATATTTTCCTGGAACCACTCTCTCGGAGGAACTCAGTCACCGTATCCGTGTATTCGTCGATGTTATTCTCAAAAGCTACCCGGAACATAATCCAGTCCGCATGATCAAAACAATCTTGAAGCATGGATTCCGATTGGTCAAACCAGCGTTGAATAGACCTTAGCATGGGTACTTCCTGTTTGGTTTTCTGCCTATAGGAAGGGAGGAGTAAAATGGAGTCGTGATCAGATTTTCCGAAGGGAGGGCGGGGGAGGGCCTTGTATGCATTTGGAAAAGTTGGAAAAGTAGCAGTAGGAAAAGTAGCAGTAGTCCAATGTTTTTCCAGAGCGAGTACTGCAGTCAATGTGTTGTTAGAACTTTGGTAGCATTTTCCTCAAATTAGCTTTGTTAAAATCCCCGGATACAATCAATGTTGCCTTGGTTTCCAGTTTGCAAAAAGTCCAGTGTAGTAATTTAAGGGCCGTTGTGGTATCGGCTTGAGGATGAATATACACGGCTGTGACTATAACCAAAGAGAATTCTCTTGGGAGGTAGGACGGTCGTCATTTGATTGTGAGGTATTCTAGGTCGGGTGAACAAAAGGACTTGCGTTTCTGTATGTTATCAAAATTACACCATGAGTAGTTGATCATGGAACATACACAACTGCCTTTCTTCTTCTATTCCGAGTGGACTTATTCTGGAATAAGTCAAATTGCCCTGGGGGGGGGGGGGGGGGGGGGGGGGGGTTCTAACAAAGGATCCAATTTGGGAAAGTTGTATTCCTGGTAGTAATGCTGGTGAGTTACCGTCACTCTGATATCCAACATTTCTTCCCAGCTATATGAAGTAACACAAAAAAAATTCTGGGCTAATAAAGTAAGAAATAACACACAAAAAACTAAATACTGCAAAGTTGCTTAAGAGCTAGAAGCAGAGCTGCCATGTCTTTCTTACTATTTCTACCACCCTTTTTTCGAAAAGTGTAGAATAGAGAGTAGAATAGAGAGTAGAATAGAGAGTAGAATAGAGTGTAGAATAGAGTGTGGAATATAGTGTAGGATAGAGTGTAGAATATAGTGTAGAATAGAGTGTAGGATAGAGTGTAGAATAGAGTGTAGGATAGAGTGTAGAATAGAGTGTAGAATAGAGTGTAGAATAGAGTGTAGAATAGAGTGTAGAATAGAGAGTAGAATAGAGAGTAGAATAGAGAGTAGAATAGAGTGTGGAATATAGTGTAGGATAGAGTGTAGAATAGAGTGTAGAATAGAGTGTAGGATAGAGTGTAGAATAGAGTGTAGAATAGAGTGTAGAATAGAGTGTAGGATAGAGTGTAGAATATAGTGTAGGATAGAGTGTAGGATAGAGTGTAGGATAGAGTGTAGGATAGAGTGTAGAATAGAGTGTAGAATAGAGTGTAGGATAGAGTGTAGAATAGAGTGTAGAATAGAGTGTGGAATAGAGTGTGGAATAGAGTGTAGAATAGAGTGTGGAATAGAGTGTAGAATAGAGTGTAGAATAGAGTGTAGAATAGAGTGTAGATTAGAGTGTAGAATAGAGTGTAGAATAGAGTGTAGAATAGAGAGTAGAATAGAGAGTAGAATAGAGTGTAGAATAGAGTGTGGAATAGAGAGTGTAATAGAGTGTAGAATAGAGTGTAGAATAGAGTGTGGAATAGAGTGTGGAATAGAGAGTAGAATAGAGTGTAGAATAGAGTGTGGAATAGAGTGTGGAATAGAGTGTGGAATAGAGAGTAGAATAGAGAGTAGAATAGAGTGTGGAATAGAGAGTAGAATAGAGAGTAGAATAGAGAGTAGAATAGAGTGTGGAATAGAGTGTGGAATAGAGAGTAGAATAGAGAGTAGAATAGAGAGTAGAATAGAGAGTAGAATAGCGTGTGGAATAGAGAGTAGAATAGAGTGTAGAATAGAGAGTGGAATAGAGAGTGGAATAGAGTGTGGAATAGAGAGTAGAATAGAGAGTAGAATAGAGAGTAGAATAGAGAGTGGAATAGAGAGTAGAATAGAGTGTGGAATAGAGAGTAGAATAGAGAGTAGAATAGAGTGTGGAATAGAGAGTAGAATAGAGAGTAGAATAGAGAGTAGAATAGAGAGTGGAATAGAGTGTGGAATAGAGAGTAGAATAGAGAGTAGAATAGAGAGTGGAATAGAGTCACCAATGCATTTAGATGTGTGATCACCACCAGATTTCTTCACAAGAGGACAACCAGGCTCATTGTGTTCAGAACAACCCAGGGTATGACGTCATGTCATCTTGTAGCTGTACATCAAACAAAGTGATCCCGAACGTTGACACTGACTGTATATGACATGAGTTTTATCACATGAAATGTGAAGTGCACATTTGGACTAACGGGTGTTTGGCTTGTTTGTATGACATCAAGTTGGAATGTTTGTGACAGGGGTTGTGTGAGTGAGTGAGTGGGGGGCGGGGGGTTGTGAAGAATATCAACAGTGTGGAACCTATTTATTTCATTGATATAGATGGCTAAATCCTATATACCACCTGATAATACATGACAGATGAAGACCTGAAGAGATGCAAAAGAATGCTCATCTATGTTCAGATGTGGCCTTCGTATTTTGGACACAATGTTAACACGATTATCCTAACAACCCAATTTCACTTTTAATAAACATTATATATACACAGGTATGTGGACACCCCTTCATGTAAGTGGATGTGGCTATTTCAGCTACACATGTTGCTGACAGGTGTATATAATCGAGCACACAGCCATGCAATCTCCATAGACAAACAAACAGACAAACCCAGGTATAACTCTACTGTAGCCAACCTGTTACCTGTCCAGCCTGCTCTCCTCCAGGTATAACTCTACTGTAGCCAACCTGTTACCTGTCCAGCCTGCTCTCCTCCAGGTATAACTCTACTGTAGTCAACCTGTTACCTGTCCAGCCTGCTCTCCTCCAGGTATAACTCTACTGTAGTCAACCTGTTACCTGTCCAGCCTGCTCTCCTCCAGGTATAACTCTACTGTAGTCAACCTGTTACCTGTCCAGCCTGCTCTCCTCCAGGTATAACTCTACTGTAGCCAACCTGTCCAGCCTGCTCTCCTCCAGGTATAACTCTACTGTAGTCAACCTGTTACCTGTCCAGCCTGCTCTCCTCCAGGTATAACTCTACTGTAGTCAACCTGTTACCTGTCCAGCCTGCTCTCCTCCAGGTATAACTCTACTGTAGCCAACCTGTCCAGCCTGCTCTCCTCCAGGTATAACTCTACTGTAGTCAACCTGTTACCTGTCCAGCCTGCTCTCCTCCAGGTATAACTCTACTGTAGCCAACCTGTTACCTGTCCAGCCTGCTCTCCTCCAGGTATAACTCTACTGTAGCCAACCTGTTACCTGTCCAGCCTGCTCTCCTCCAGGTATAACTCTACTGTAGTCAACCTGTTACCTGTCCAGCCTGCTCTCCTCCAGGTATAACTCTACTGTAGCCAACCTGTTACCTGTCCAGCCTGCTCTCCTCCAGGTATAACTCTACTGTAGCCAACCTGTTACCTGTCCAGCCTGCTCTCCTCCAGGTATAACTCTACTGTAGCCAACCTGTTACCTGTCCAGCCTGCTCTCCTCCAGGTATAACTCTACTGTAGTCAACCTGTTACCTGTCCAGCCTGCTCTCCTCCAGGTATAACTCTACTGTAGCCAACCTGTCCAGCCTGCTCTCCTCCAGGTATAACTCTACTGTAGCCAACCTGTTACCTGTCCAGCCTGCTCTCCTCCAGGTATAACTCTACTGTAGCCAACCTGTCCAGCCTGCTCTCCTCCAGGTATAACTCTACTGTAGCCAACCTGTTACCTGTCCAGCCTGCTCTCCTCCAGGTATAACTCTACTGTAGTCAACCTGTTACCTGTCCAGCCTGCTCTCCTCCAGGTATAACTCTACTGTAGCCAACCTGTTACCTGTCCAGCCTGCTCTCCTCCAGGTATAACTCTACTGTAGTCAACCTGTTACCTGTCCAGCCTGCTCTCCTCCAGGTATAACTCTACTGTAGCCAACCTGTCCAGCCTGCTCTCCTCCAGGTATAACTCTACTGTAGCCAACCTGTTACCTGTCCAGCCTGCTCTCCTCCAGGTATAACTCTACTGTAGCCAACCTGTCCAGCCTGCTCTCCTCCAGGTATAACTCTACTGTAGCCAACCTGTTACCTGTCCAGCCTGCTCTCCTCCAGGTATAACTCTACTGTAGTCAACCTGTTACCTGTCCAGCCTGCTCTCCTCCAGGTATAACTCTACTGTAGCCAACCTGTTACCTGTCCAGCCTGCTCTCCTCCAGGTATAACTCTACTGTAGCCAACCTGTCCAGCCTGCTCTCCTCCAGGTATAACTCTACTGTAGCCAACCTGTTACCTGTCCAGCCTGCTCTCCTCCAGGTATAACTCTACTGTATCCAACCTGTTACCTGTCCAGCCTGCTCTCCTCCAGGTATAACTCTACTGTAGTCAACCTGTTACCTGTCCAGCCTGCTCTCCTCCAGGTATAACTCTACTGTAGCCAACCTGTTACCTGTCCAGCCTGCTCTCCTCCAGGTATAACTCTACTGTAGTCAACCTGTTACCTGTCCAGCCTGCTCTCCTCCAGGTATAACTCTACTGTAGCCAACCTGTCCAGCCTGCTCTCCTCCAGGTATAACTCTACTGTAGCCACCTGTTACCTGTCCAGCCTGCTGTCCTCCAGGTATAACTCTACTGTAGCCAACCTGTCCAGCCTGCTCTCCTCCAGGTATAACTCTACTGTAGCCAACCTGTTACCTGTCCAGCCTGCTCTCCTCCAGGTATAACTCTACTGTAGTCAACCTGTTACCTGTCCAGCCTGCTCTCCTCCAGGTATAACTCTACTGTAGCCAACCTGTTACCTGTCCAGCCTGCTCTCCTCCAGGTATAACTCTACTGTAGCCAACCTGTCCAGCCTGCTCTCCTCCAGGTATAACTCTACTGTAGCCAACCTGTTACCTGTCCAGCCTGCTCTCCTCCAGGTATAACTCTACTGTAGCCAACCTGTTACCTGTCCAGCCTGCTCTCCTCCAGGTATAACTCTACTGTAGTCAACCTGTTACCTGTCCAGCCTGCTCTCCTCCAGGTATAACTCTACTGTAGCCAACCTGTCCAGCCTGCTCTCCTCCAGGTATAACTCTACTGTAGCCAACCTGTTACCTGTCCAGCCTGCTCTCCTCCAGGTATAACTCTACTGTAGCCAACCTGTCCAGCCTGCTCTCCTCCAGGTATAACTCTACTGTAGCCAACCTGTTACCTGTCCAGCCTGCTCTCCTCCAGGTATAACTCTACTGTAGTCAACCTGTTATCTGTCCAGCCTGCTCTCCTCCAGGTATAACTCTACTGTAGCCAACCTGTTACCTGTCCAGCCTGCTCTCCTCCAGGTATAACTCTACTGTAGCCAACCTGTCCAGCCTGCTCTCCTCCAGGTATAACTCTACTGTAGCCAACCTGTTACCTGTCCAGCCTGCTCTCCTCCAGGTATAACTCTACTGTATCCAACCTGTTACCTGTCCAGCCTGCTCTCCTCCAGGTATAACTCTACTGTAGCCAACCTGTTACCTGTCCAGCCTGCTCTCCTCCAGGTATAACTCTACTGTAGCCAACCTGTCCAGCCTGCTCTCCTCCAGGTATAACTCTACTGTAGCCAACCTGTTACCTGTCCAGCCTGCTCTCCTCCAGGTATAACTCTACTGTAGTCAACCTGTTACCTGTCCAGCCTGCTCTCCTCCAGGTATAACTCTACTGTAGCCAACCTGTTACCTGTCCAGCCTGCTCTCCTCCAGGTATAACTCTACTGTAGCCAACCTGTCCAGCCTGCTCTCCTCCAGGTATAACTCTACTGTAGCCAACCTGTTACCTGTCCAGCCTGCTCTCCTCCAGGTATAACTCTACTGTATCCAACCTGTTACCTGTCCAGCCTGCTCTCCTCCAGGTATAACTCTACTGTAGCCAACCTGTTACCTGTGTGAAGGTGAACGGAAAGGCTCTGGAGCAACGAACCACCCTTGTTGTCTCTGCCTGGCCGGTTCCCCTCTCTCCACTGGGATTCTCTGCCTCTAACCCTATTACAGGGGCTGAGTCACTGGCTTACTGGTGCTCTTTCATGCTGTCCCTAGGAAGGGTGCATCACTTGAGTGGGTTGAGTCACTGACATGATCTTCTCGTCTGGGTTGGCGCCCCCCATTGGGTTGTGCCGTGGCGGAGATCTTTGTGGGCTATACTCGGCCTTGTCTTAGTATGGTAAGTTGGTGGTTGAAGATATTACTCTAGTGGTGTGGGGGCTGTGCTTTGGCAAAGTGGGTGGGGTTATATCCATCCTGTTTGGCCCTGTCCGGTGGTATCATCGGATGGGGCCACAGTGTCTCCTGACCCCTCCTGTCTCAGCCTCCTGTATTTTTGCTGCAGTAGTTTATGTGTCGGGGGGCTAGGGTCAGTTTGTTATATCTGGAGTACTTCTCCTGTCCTATCCTGTGTTCTGTGTGAATTTAAGTATGCTCTCTCTAATTCTCTCTTTCTTTCTCTCTCTCTTGGAGGACCTGAGCCCTAGGACCATGCCTCAGGACTACCTGGCATGATGACTCCTTCCTATCCCCAGTCCACCTGGCCGTGCTGCTGCTCCAGTTTCAACTGTTCTGCCTGCGGCTATGGAAGCCTGACCTGTTCACCAGACGTGCTACCTGCCTCAGACCTGCTGTTTTCAACTCTCTATAGACAGCAGGAGCAGTAGAGATACTCTAAATGATCGGCTATGAAAAGACAACTGACATTTACTCCTGAAGTGCTGACCTGTTGCACCCTCGACAACTACTGTGATTATTATTAGTGGACCATGCTAGTCATTGATGAACATTTTAACATCTTGGCCATGTTCTGTTATAATCTCCACCAGGCACAGCCAGAAGAGGACTGGCCACCCCACATAGCCTGGTTCCTCTCTAGGTTTCTTCCTAGGTTTTGGCCTTTCTAGGGAGTTTTTCTTAGCCACTGTGCTTCTACACCTGCATTGCTTGCTGTTTGGGGTTTTAGGCTGGGTTTCTGTACAGCACTCTGAGATATCAGCTGATGTACGAAGGGCTATATAAATACATTTGATTTGATTTGATACCCTATCCAACCTGTTACCTGTCCAGCCTGCTCTCTCTTGGTTTCAGGATTCTTGACTATGCCTTGAAGAGATACATTCAAGTATTTCGTCATCCAATAATTTGTTTGTGTGATTGTCTACAAAGACATGGACATGTGCTCCAAGACACTTGGCCACTACAAGACAGTTTTGTTTTCCCCAGGCCCACCTCAAGACCCGAGACAAGCATGACTCCACCTTAAAGGAGGGGAAGGGAGAAGTGGTATTCAGAGCCATATTTTCATAGAGTTTGGTCATTGAGTTTTCAACCAAAAATACTATGATGCATTTACATGACATGGTATATTTGCATATGGCGGCCATGTTGGCTAACCATTACTACGTGGGTAGTAATGTTAATAGCAGTTCATGGACATTTCTGAATTTCAAACAATGCTTTAACTGAACTTCTCAAAATACAATTTGAATAAATGGACTGCAGCAGTAACATGGCCTTTCTAAAAGTTGGTCATATATACAGGGCATTCAGAAAGTATTCAGACCCCTTGACTTTATCCCCAAAAAATTATGTTACAGACGTATTCTAAACGTATTAAATCATTTTTTCACATACATTATCAAGCATTTCACACACATTATCCAGATACTGACTGTTAGCACTTGGTGGTCTACAGCAGCTTCCCACCAGAACAGGCTTTAGGTGAGTCAGATGAACCATGAGCCATATCACTTCAACAATATTTTACCTTATATCTTCTCTAAGCTTTACAGGAATGTTGTTCTGAATATAGACCTCAACACCGCCTCCGTTGGCATTGCTGTCTTTTCTGTAGATGTTATAACCATGTATTGCTTCCACTGTATCATCAAAGGTATCATCTAAGAGAGTTTCAGAGATAGTCAGAACATGAATGTCATCTGTTACTTATTGACTTCATGGACCTTGTTTCTCAGGCTACACATGTTAATATGGGCTATTTTTTAGCACTTTTCTGGGTTGCTTGATTGTTTTTAATGCTTTACTGGGAAGCTTATCAGAGGTAGACTTGCTCATGTTATTTACGTTGGAGCTGATGGTTGCAGGGTGAGCTGCATAAAGGGGTCTTCCTACTATTGCACAGCGCCTCAGTGCTAACAGTGTAACTCTGGTCTATAGCTGTAGCTGTAGGATACACAGATGTATTTGGTGAAATTAGTGTACATAAATTAAATGACTTTCATTGTGTTTGCCAATGCCCCTAAGATCATGTACATTTAATGCAGCATTATGACGACTCATTGTCACAAGAGAAGAGAGGGGAGAGGGTATGAGAGGTGAAGGGGAGAGAGAGAGAAGAGAGGGGAGAGGGTATGAGAGGTCTGGGGGAGAGAGAGGGGAGGGGAGAGGGTATGAGAGGTGAAGGGGAGAGAGAGAGAAGAGAGGGGAGAGGGTATGAGAGGTCTGGGGGAGAGAGAGGGGAGGGGAGAGGGTATGAGAGGTCTGGGGGAGAGAGAGAAGAGAGGGGAGAGGGTATGAGAGGTGAAGGGGAGAGAGAGAGAAGAGAGGGGAGAGGGTATGAGAGGTCTGGGGGAGAGAGAGAAGAGAGGGGAGAGGGTATGAGAGGTGAAGGGAGAGAGAGAGAAGAGAGGGGAGAGGGTATGAGAGGTCTGGGGGAGAGAGAGAAGAGAGGGGAGAGGGTATGAGAGGTGAAGGGGAGAGAGAGAGAGAAGAGAGGGGAGAGGGTATGAGAGGTGAAGGGGAGAGAGAGAGAGAAGAGAGGGGAGAGGCTATGGGAGGTGAAGGGGAGAGAGAGAGAGAAGAGAGGGGAGAGGGTATGAGAGGTGAAGGGGAGAGAGAGAGAGAAGAGAGGGGGAGGGTATGGGAGGTGAAGGGGAGAGAGAGAGAGAAGAGAGGGGGGAGGGTATGGGAGGTGAAGGGGAGAGAGAGAGAGAAGAGAGGGGAGAGGGTATGAGAGGTGAAGGGGAGAGAGAGAGAGAAGAGAGGGGAGAGGGTATGAGAGGTGAAGGGGAGGGAGAGAGAGAGAGAGAAGAGAGGGGAGAGGCTAATGGGAGTGAAGGGAGAGAGAGAGAAGAGAGGGGAGAGGGTATGAGAGGTGAAGGGGAGAGAGAGAGAAGAGAGGGGGAGGGTATGGGAGTTGAAGGGGAGAGAGAGAAGAGAGGGGAGAGGGTATGAGAGGAGAAGGGAGAGAGAGAAGAGAGGGGAGAGGGTAGAGAGGAGAAAGGGGGAGAGAGAGAAGAGAGGGTAGAGGGTATGAGAGGAGAAGGGGAGAGATTGGAGAGAGGGGA